>NC_025994.2:103068506-103185769 GCF_000442705.2 Elaeis guineensis
CCTACTGCCTTCTCCGTCACCCCTTTCACTTCCCTGCTCGATTCTTCACCTTTGCTTCCACTTATTTTTCTCCATTTCATCAGTTGGCCAGCGACTCTTTCTCGACTACCACTTCTCATCCTGCATCAAAGTTTTGGCCTTTAACACCAAATTACGGGCATCAGTTAATGTCATGCCCCGAACTCAACACCCGAATCGGATACGTAATGGCCGCACACTCCTTAGAGCAAGCCCTAAAGAATATGCAAAGCCAAAATAAATCATTACAACCTTAACATCCATAACAATTAATTTCAACAATAATTCGTAAAACCTTGCATAATTACAATTTAAATTTCTTCAATTCTCTGATCAGATACTATGACACTCTATTTATCCTTCTGCTCATCCGTAAATTCAAGCCATAGCCAATCATAAGCATCCTGTAACTCTGAGAAGAAAAAAAAAGATGAAGAGGTGTGAGCTTTACAGTCCAGTAAGAATTTTCATATCACATTGATATAATAATATCTAAAAATAAAGATAAACAATAAAATATAAAATTCGATGTTCAAAATACAGAATAATGCAAATATCCATAAATTTTTTGTCTTGTTAAAATAGATGCATCATCATATGTTAACAGGTGAAACACTTTTATTCAACAATTATTTCATGTCTTATCTTTCATTTCTCCTTTCATAATCACATGATTTATAACATTTTCTTTCTGGCTCTTTTTCTTTTTGGCTCTAGACTATCCAAGTCTATACCTCAGTCATCATCCGGATCGGAATCCACTTAAAAAGCTTTTTCAAAGCTGTCCCAAGATGAGCTCCTGACCGGCTGTCCCATGTACGAAAGCCCGTGAGAGGCTGTCCCAGACACAAGCTCTGACGGACTGTCCCAGGCATGAGTTCCTAGCCGGCTGATCCACCTGTAAGCCAGTGGGGGCTGTCCCAGGCATAAACTCCTGGCGCGCTGTCCCAGGCATAAGCTTCTGACCGGCTGTTCCACATGACAAGGCTAGTCCATACCATATATCTCTTTCTTTTCATTTAATCATTATGTGTTGATTTCATCAAATCAATTCTGACTTGCATTATGATCAATTCAGATATGTCATATCCATATAAGCATGCCATCAATTTTTGATACATATATATTGACATAACATACTCATACTCAAAATCAAATATCAATATCTCAGATATAATAAATTTATCGATCTCAAATCCGACGATGCAAAACCAATAATGCAAGACCCACAGTAAAATAGCATATATATAATGGTGATCATGTACAGGGATTCTTACCTTTATCGGTGACTGATCCAAGCCCAGAAATTAATGTTCTTCTTTGATTTATGAATTTTTCTAACAAAATATTCTACTCGATATCTTATGCAGACAATCGTATCTCTTCATAACCCTGATCAAATATAAAAATTATATATGAAAAAAATTATCGATAATCGATCCTAATAATATAAATCTAAGACCTCTCTTAGGATTAACCAAAATTAGGATTTGTCTAAGTATCAGGATCCTTCACTGATCCATAAGACTTTTAGAGAGAGAAAATCTATGAAGAGAGAGAAAATAGAGAGAGAAAATAGAGAGAGAAAATTTTTATATGCTATATCCAAAGGTAGTAAAGATAAAGAAACTTAAAATTTTGCCCTAAGTCTTATATGAAATTTGAAGGTTGGATCTATCCTGGATTGATCTAACATATAAGGATATTTTATCTTTGATAGACTTATATAATTTGATAAATTAAGATCAGAGTGCGCAGCAAAAGCGTGATGATCTGAATTGATTAGAAATATTAATCCTTTAAATCAAAAGTTATGATGGAATATATTAGTTGCAAATAAGGAAGGATTTTATTGATAATGAAAGGATACTATAAATTTTGATCTAATCTGATCATAGCCGGATAATCTTGTCAGTAGGTTGCTTCATTGTAGATAATGCCAAGAAATTCTAGATATCTCAATTTTATTAACAGCTTGATAGTTCTGATATTAGTTCAAACTTAGAATGTCTTGATATAGATCTGATATTTTTTTTTAATTTTAATATTGTTACTTGAACTGATATAGAAGATTGAGATTTTTCTTAAGATGAGAGTCTATATATAAAATTTGTTGGAAGATCAAGTGAAGAACGAAATCGATGATTGTGAAGAGTGCCCGATGTTTGATCTTTATTTATTTTTCTATCAAGGGTAGCGTGAGATAATTATGAATTTGAGTGGAATGTATTAGACAAATAATGGTGGTATATTAATACAAGTCCAAAATATTATAGTTCTTCAAAAAGTTGAGAAATCAATAAGAAGGGATGAGTTTGAAATTTCAAATAATTTTTGTTATAACAAGATCATGAGAAATAAATAATATATATGACATTATCGTAAGCTTAAGAATGACATGAAGAATGTATACTTAGAAATAGGTGTCTCGAATGACATAACTTAATTTCGAGGATGAAATTATTTTAAGGAGGGAAGAATGTAATAACCCAGATATATATATAAAAAAAAGAAAGAAACGAAGAAGACTCCTGTTGGGAGTCTTCTTCCACCTGAGTCACCGGAGGAGAAGTTGGAATCCGAGGGAGATTCGACCTCTTCTCCACTCTATAAGACCCCCTCTCCCCCTCCTAAACAACCCATAGTGATCACCGGTTTCTCTCTCTCCTTTCTCCTTATTTTCTCCGGTTGAAGTCAAGGCCTCCCGTACTTGTGCTCGTCGAAAATTGGAGCTGACGACATTGTCGGAGCTCGAGGTAAGCCCCTCCCCTTCTTCCTCTCCCTCTTCCCTTCCTCTCCTGGCCCAAGACCTCACCGCCGGCCATCGATTTTGCTGGAAAATAAATTCCAAAGAAGATCCCCTGTTTTTCGAAAAAAAAAAGAAAAAAAAAGAGAGCCGCCGGCCGAACCCCATCGCCGACCGGCTTCGCACGGTGGCCGTCGTTGCCGGATCTCCGGCCAAGCCGTCGGAGCCCGAGCCGCCAAGGGGAGGACCTCACGGTCCTCCCCTGTTTCAGCCAATGGAGGCCGCGGGAAGAAAAGAAGAAGGAAGAAGAAGAAGAAGAAAAGAAAAGAAAAGAAAAAGGAAAAAGAAAAAAGAAAAGAAAAAGGAAAAAGAAAAAAAAGAAAAAAAAAGAGAAAGAGAAAAATAAAAATAAAATAAAATAAAATAAAAAGAAGAAGAAGAGAGAAAAATTTTCTCTCTCTCCTCTCTCTACCTTCTCTCTCTATATTTTCTCTCTCTAGATTCTCTCTCTAGACTTTTCTCTCTCTTTACGAATTTTATCTCTCTAGGATCTTTTCTTCCTCTCTGATTGCATCATGAACCCTAGGATAAAAATTGAGATGAAAATAAGATGACCTGAGATTACTCTGAAATTCGTGCGGTAGATCTGATCCCAGTCCGATTCTATTCGAAATGTAACACTTGATTCATATTGAGTCACCCTGATAGGACCACTGATGATCTCGATCATGAGTACCTCATCGAAAGGATACGAAAGTTTCTCTCTTCACTTTCTCTCTCTACTTTCTCTCTCTAGAATTTTCTCTCTCTTTATGAATTTTCTCTCTCTAAAAGTCTTATGGATCAATGGAGGATCCTGATACATAGACAAGTTCTAATTTTGATTAATCCTAAGAGAGGTCCTCGATCTGTATTATTAGGATCAATTATCGATAATTTTCTCCATATATGTGATTTTTATATTTGATCAGGGTTATGAAGAGACGATTGTCTGCATAAGATATCGAGTAGAATATTTTGTTAGAGAAATTCATAAATCAAAGAAGAACATTGATTTCTGTGCTTGGATCAGTCACCGGTAAAGGTAAGAATCCCTGTACATGATCACTATTATATATATGCTATTTTACTGTTGGTCTTGCATCGTTGGTTTTGTATCGTCAGATTTGAGATCGATGAATTTATTATACCTGAGATACTGTTATTTGATTTTGAGCATGAGTATGTTATGTCAATATATATGTATCAGAGATTGATGGCATGATTATATGAATATGACATATCTGAATTGATCATAATGCAAGACAGAATTGATTTGATGAAATCAACACAAAATGATTAAATGAAAAGAAAGAGATATATGGTATGGACTAGCCTTGTCATATGGAACAGCCCACCAGGAGCTTATGCCTGGGACAGCCCCCACTGGCTTACAGGTGGATTAGCCGGCCAGAAGCTCATGCTTGGGACAGCCCGTCAGGAGCTTATGCCTGGGACAGCCTCTCACGGGCTTTGGTACGTGGGACAGCCGGCCAGGAGCTCATCCTGAGACAGTCTTGAAAGACTTTTTAAATGGATTCGATCCGGATGATAACTGAGGTAATAGACTTGGATAGTCCAGAGCCAGAAGAAAAATGTTAAAAAATCATGTGATTATGAAAAGAGAAATGAAAGATAAGGTATGAAACAATTGTTGAACAAAAGGGTTTCACCTGTTAACATATGATGATGCATCTATTTTAACAAGACAGAAAATTTATGAATGTTTGCATTATTCTGGACATTGAACATGAGATTTTATATTTTATTGCTTATCCTTATTTTCAGATAATATTACTATATCAGTGTGATATGGGAATTCTTACTGGGCTGTAAAGCTCACACCCCTTTATCTTTCTTTTCTTCTCAGAGTTACAGGATGACTTAGATTGGCTATGGTTTGGATTTACGGGTGAGCAAAAGGATAAATAGAGTGTCATAGTATCTGAACAGAGAATTGAAGAAATTTAATTTGTAATTATGCAAGATTTTACGAATTATTATTGAAATTAATGGTATGGATGTTAAGATTGTAATGATTTATTTTTGGTCTTGCATATTCTTTAGGGCTTGCTCTAAGGAGTGTGTGGCCATCACGTATTTGACCCGGGTGTTGGGTTCGGGGCGTGACAGAATGGTATCAGAGCTCAGGTTATGATCATTAGGGATTATGATATAAGTGATTAGAATATTACAGAGTGATATTAGAGCTTAGGCTATGATCATTGGAAATTACGATATAAATGATTAGGATGTGATAGAATAATATCAAAGCTTAGATTTAAGATCACTAGAGATTATAAAGAGATATTAAAACTTTATGTAATATCAGTAGGATGTGACAGAGTGGCATTTGAGCTTAGAGCTTAGGTTACGTTTATTCGGAGATAATGATATAAGTAATTAGGATATGACAGAACAGTACTAGAGCCCAAGTTTAAGGTCACTAGGGATTGTCATATAAGTGATATCAAAACTTTGGGATTATAATCACTAAAGTATGATTGATAATATCAGAGTTTAAGATTTTGATCATTAAAGGTATGATAGAATGATATTAGAGTTTAGGTTATGATCACTAGAAAATATGATTTAAGTAGTATTTGAGTTTAAGGTTATAATTATTCAGAATTGTAATTCTAGTGATATCTGAACTTAAGTTATAATCATGAGGAATATGATAGATATAAAAGAGAAGATTCAATATTTAGATTTTGAATCAATAGATATTAAGATGAAATTTATGTATAAGTGGCATATGATATCTATAATAGAATTGACGAGTTATATCTTAGATTTCAATTAGTAAGGTTGACCTAAGTATGAAAAGAGTTGACCTTGGAATGAAGTGGGAGGTATTGATAAGTTATGTTGAGTATACTAGATGATTTTGGAATGTTAAACTTATATGATTGAAGATCATGATACTTTTCTAATTTCGATGATAATTATCTGATGCGTTATGAATTTTGGACTTATCAAAAAAAGTTAATTAGGGTATGGTCTAAGAAGAAATTACATCATATGAGTGAGAAATATTTTTTGAACACTGAACCCATAAGAGGTCATTTATGAAACTCAATCTTAGATGAAAAATATACTTGAATTTTATTATAAGAATATGAGATATACATCATGGTGAAATCTTTGGTTACTCAAAATATCATATTCTGAATAGGATTCCTTGATCCTTCAAGTTACATTGAATTTCAAGTCAAAAGCTTACTTTTCTAAGTGGATCAAAAGTATTTTGATATTGTTAAATTAAAAAAAAAATTATTATTTTGTCAGAGTATGATATATAGGTTATGATGAAATCTTTAATAATTCATATTACTATCTTTGGATTAGATTTTTTTTTTAAATTTTTCTTGTGATTGTTGAAGATGGTGAAGTATATTAATTATTCAAGTCAAGTTTGGATTTTTTTTTTAAAATTAAATTAAGACATCTTGCTAATGTTAAATTTTGAATGACTTATACAAGGGATAAAATTTTGTATGGATTTATCGATTAATATTAAGGATTGTGATGAAGAGAGCTCTATAAGAAATAATCAAGTTGATTCTACTTAAGGATGTTGGCTTGAGTTCTTTTAGTTGTCAAGTTAGAATTAATTCTTTTAAAAAGGAAGATTGATTTAGAAATTATCTAAATGATTGTAAGGTAAATCTAAGATTAACTCCAATTAATTTTAGACATGTTGGATTCTTGAAAAGTGATGAAACTTATACAATGATTTCAAATATAGGAAGTAGATCAAGATTTAATTTTTATATGCTATGTCCAAAGGTAGTAAAGATAAAGAAACTTAAAACTTTGCCCTAAGTCTTATATGAAATTTGAAGGTTGGATCTATCCTGGATTGATCTAACATATAAGGATATTTTATCTTTGATAGACTTATATAATTTGATAAATTAAGATCAGAGTGCGCAGCAAAAGCGTGATGATCTGAATTGATTAGAAATATTAATCATTTAAATCAAAAGTTATGATGGAATATATTAGTTGCAAATAAGGAAAGATTTTATTGATAATGAAAGGATACTATAAATTTTGATCTAATCTGATCATAGCCGGATAATCTTGTCAGTAGGTTGCTTCATTGTAGATAATGCCAAAAAATTCTAGATATCTCAAGTTTATTAACAGCTTGATAGTTCTGATATTAGTTCAAACTTAGAATGTCTTGACATAGATCTCATATTTTTTTTTTAATTTTAATATTGTTACTTGAACTGATATAGAAGATTGAGATTTTTCTTAAGATGAGAGTCTATATATAAAATTTGTTGGAAGATCAAGTGAAGAACGAAATCGATGATTGTGAAGAGTGCCCGATGTTTGATCTTTATTTATTTTTCTATCAAGGGTAGCCTGAGATAATTATGAATTTGAGTGGAATATATTAGACAAATAACGATGGTATATTAATACAAGTCCAAAATATTATAGTTCTTCAAAAAGTTGAGAAATCAATAAGAAGGGATGAGTTTGAAATTTCAAATAATTTTTGTTATAACAAGATCATGAGAAATAAATAATATATATGACATTATCGTAAGCTTAAGAATGACATGAAGAATGTATACTTAGAAATAGGTATCTCGAACGACATAACCTAATTTCGAGGATAAAATTATTTTAAAGAAGGGAGAATGTAATAACCCAGATATATAAAAAAAAAAAGAAAGAAACGAAGAAGACTCCTGTTGGGAGTCTTCTTCCACCTGAGTCACCGGAGGAGAAGTTGGAATCCGAGGGGGATTCGACCTCTTCTCTACTCTATAAGACCCCCTCTCCCCCTCCTAAATAACCCATAGTGATCACCGATTTCTCTCTCTCCTTTCTCCTTGTTTTCTTTGGTTGAAGTCAAGGCCTCCCGTACTTGTGCTCGCCGGAAATTGGAGCTGACGACATTGCCGGAGCTCGAGGTAAGCCCCTCCCCTTCTTCCCCTTCCTCTTCCCTTCCTCTCCTGGCCCAAGACCTCACCGTCGGCCATCGATTTTGCTGGGAAATAAATTCCAAAGAAGATCCTCTATTTTTTGAAAAAAAAAAAGAAAAAAAAAGAGAGCCGTCGGCCAAACCCCATCGCCGACCGCTTCGCACGGTCGGCCGTCGTTGCCGGATCTCCGGCCAAGCCGCTGGAGCCCGAGCCGCCAAGGGGGGGACCTCGCGGTCCTCCCCTGTTTCAGTCAAGGGAGGTCGCGGGAAGAAAAGAAGAAGGAAGAAGAAGAAGAAAGAAAAGAAAAGAAAAAGGAAAAAGAAAAAAGAAAAGAAAAAGGAAAAAGAAAAAAAAGAAAAAAAAGAGAAAGAGAAAAATAAAAATAAAATAAAATAAAGAAGAAGAGAGAAAAATTTTCTCTCTCTCCTCTCTCTACCTTCTCTCTCTACATTTTCTCTCTCTAGATTCTCTCTCTAGACTTTTCCTCTCTTTACGGATTTTGTCTCTCTAGGATCTTTTCTTCCTCTCTGATTGCATCATGAACCATAGGATAAAAATTGAGATGAAAATAAGATGACCTGAGATTGCTCTGAAATTCGTGCGGTAGATCTGATCCCAGTTCGATTCTATTCGAAATTGTAACACTTGATTCATATTGAGTCACCCTGATAGGACCACTGATGATCTCGATCATGAGTGCCTCATCGAAAGGATACGAAAGTTTCTCTCTTCACTTTCTCTCTCTACTTTCTCTCTCTAGAATTTTCTCTCTCTTCATGAATTTTCTCTCTCTAAAAGTATTATAGATCAATGGAGGATCCTGATACATAGACAAGTCCTAATTTTGATTAATCCTAAGAGAGGTCCTCGATCTGTATTATTAGGATCAATTATCGATAATTTTCTCCATATATGTGATTTTTATATTTGATCAGGGTTATGAAGAGACGATTGTCTGCATAAGATATCGAGTGGAATATTTTGTTAGAGAAATTCATAAATCAAAGAAGAACATTGATTTCTGTGCTTGGATCAGTCACCGATAAAGGTAAGAATCCCTGTACATGATCACTATTATATATATGCTATTTTACTGTTGGTCTTGCATCGTTGGTTTTGTATCGTCAGATTTGAGATCGATGAATTTATTATACCTGAGATACTGTTATTTGATTTTGAGCATGAGTATGTTATGTCAATATATATGTATCAGAGATTGATGGTATGATTATATGGATATGACATATCTGAATTGATCATAATGCAAGACAGAATTGATTTGATGAAATCAACACAAAATGATTAAATGAAAAGAAAGAGATATATGGTATGGACTAGCCTTGTCATATAGAACAGTCTGCCAGGAGCTTATGCCTGGGACAGCCCCCACTGGTTTACAGGTGGATCAGCCGGCCAGGAGCTCATGCCTGGGACAGCCCGCCAGGAGCTTATGCCTGGGACAGCCTCTCACGGGCTTTGGTACGTGGGACAGCCGGCCAGGAGCTCATCCTGGGACAGTCTTGAAAGATATTTTAAGTGGATTCGATCCGGATGATGACTGAGGTATAGACTTGGATAGTCCAGAGCCAGAAGAAAAATGTTAAAAAATCATATGATTATGAAAAGAGAAATGAAAGATAAGGCATGAAACAATTGTTGAACAAAAAGGTTTCACCTGTTAACATATGATGATGCATCTATTTTAACAAGACAGAAAATTTATGAATGTTTGCATTATTCTGGACATTGAACATGAGATTTTATATTTTATTGCTTATCCTTATTTTCAGACAATATTACTATATCAGTGTGATATGAGAATTCTTACTGGGCTGTAAAGCTCACACCCCTTTATCTTTCTTTTCTTCTCAGAGTTACAGGATGACTTAGATTGGCTATGGCTTGGATTTACGGGTGAGCAGAAGGATAAATAGAGTGTCATAGTATCTGAACAGAGAATTGAAGAAATTTAATTTGTAATTATGTAAGGTTTTACGAATTATTATTGAAATTAATGGTATGGATGTTATGATTGTAATGATTTATTTTTGACCTTGCATATTCTTTAGGGCTTGCTCTAAGGAGTGTGCGGCCATCACGTATCCGACCCGGGTGTTGGGTTCGGGGCGTGACAAACCATGATTGATGTTATCAATTTCGAATAAAGATCGGATCGGGATCTAATCTACTGCATGAATTTCGGAGCAATCTCAAATCATCATATTTTTATTTCAAATTTATCTTAGGATCTGTGATGCGATCAGAGAGAGAGTAGAAAGACCTTAGAGAGATAAAATTCATAAAGAGAGAGAAAGGTCTAGAGAGAGAAAATAGGAAGAGAATCTAGAGAGAAAAAATGGAGAGAGAAGGTAGAGAGAGGAGAGAGGAAAGAGAGAGAAAAGAGGAAGAGGAAAGAGAAAAATTCTCTCTTTCCTTCTTTTTTTTCTATTTTTGTTTTGTTTTCTTTTTCTTTTTCTTTTTCTCTTTTTTCTTTTCTTTTTCTTTTTCTTTTTCTTTTTCTCCGTGAGGTCCCCTCCTCCAGTGACCCGGGCTCTGATGAGGTGGGTGGCTTCATCGGAGGTCAGGCAACGATGGCCGACCATGCGAAGCCGACCGGCAAGCTTTCCTTCTTTTTTTTTCCTCAAAAAGCAGGGTATTCGCCCCTTTTCTTTTTATTTTTCGATCATTGGCCGGTCACTGATGGCCAAGACCTTCAGAAAAGAGGGATAGAGAGATGAGGGTCCGGTCTCGGGGATGAGACACCGCAACCGACGGCACCGGTGGCCGAAAAAGAGAGGAAAGGGTTCCGATCGAATAAGGGTTTCCTATTTAATGGAATTTTTGGCGATCCCGACGGCCGACGAGGAGTCTAAAACCATGGGAGGAAAGAGAAGAGGGAGAGAAAAAAAAATTGAACCCTCACCTGAACTCCGGTGGCCTCTTCGACCTTCGATTTTCAACGAACACAAGAAGATGGTGCCGTGGCTTCCAAGGGAAAAAGAGGAGGAATCAAGCTTGAAGATCACCGGTGGAGGTTTGAGAGGGAGAGGGAAGGTTTATTTATAGAGGATCCTAGAGTTTTAAGAGTACTAGAACTCTTTTTCGATCGGGATTCATCGGAGAAGAAGACTCCCTTCGGGAGTCTTCTTCTGTTCCTTTTTTTTTTTTTGAACTGTGGGTTGATTCTGGGCCCAATTGGGCCGGGTGTTACATTCTCCTCCCCTTCAAATAATTTCATCCTCGAAATTAACTTATGTTGTTTGAGATATATTCTAAAAATATATATATACCTGTATCATGTCATTCTCACACTTCCAATAATGTCTTACATATTATTTATTTCTCATGATCTTGTTATAACAAAAATTATTTAAATTTTCAAATTCATCTCCTCTTATTGATTTCTCAATTTTTTTGAAGAACTGTAACATTTTGGACTTGTATTAATATACCACCATTATTTATCTAATACATTCCACTGGAAATTCATAATTATCTCAGACTATCCTTGATAGAAAAATAAATAAAGGTCAAACATCGGGCACTCTTCACAATCATCGATTTCTTTCTTCTCTTGACCTTCCAACAAATTTTATATGTAGACTCTCATCTTAAGAAAACCTCAATCTTCTATATCAGTCCAAGTAACAATATTAAATTTTTAAAAAAAATATGAGATCTATGTCAGGACATTCTAAGTTTGAACTAATATCAGAACTATCAAGCTGTTAATAAACTTGAGATATCTAGAATTTCTTGATATTATCTACAATGAAGCAACCTACTGACAAAAATTATCCGGCTATGATCAGATTAGATCAAAATTTATAGCATCCTTTCATTATCAATAAAATTCTTCCTTATTTATAACTAATGTATTTCATCATAATATTTTTTGATTTAAAAGATTAATATTTCTAATTAATTTAATCCACCATGCTTTTGCTGCGCATTGTGATCTTAATTTATCAAATTATATAGGTCTATCAAAGATAAAATATCCTTGTATGTTAAATCAATCCAGGATAGATCTAATCTTCAAATTTTATATAAAATTTAGGGCAAAATTTTAAGTTTCTTTATCTTTACTACTTTTGGGTATAGCATATAAAAATTAAATCTTCATCCACCTTCTATGTTTGAAATCATTGCATAAGTTTCATCACTCTTCAAGAATCCAACATATCTAGAATCAATTGGAGTTAACCTTAGATTTACCTTACAATCATTTAGATAATTTCTAAATCAATCTTTCTTTTTAAAAGAATTAATTCTAACTTGACAAACTAGAAGAACTCAAGCCAACATCCTTAAGTAGAATCAACTTGATTATTTCTTGTAGAGCTCTCTTCATCACAACCCTTAATATTAATCGATAAATCCATATAAAATCTTGTCTCTTATAAAAGTCATTCAAAATTTAACACTAGCAAAATGTCTTAGTTCAATTTAAAAAAATCCAAACTTTGACTTGAATAATTAATACACTTCACCATCTTCAACAATCACAAAAAAAATAAAAAAAAAACTAATCCACAGGTAGTAATACGAATTATTAAATATTTCATCATAACTTGTATATCATACTCTGACAAAATAATTTTTTTTTTTAATTTAACAACAATATCAAAATATTTTTGATCCACTTAGAAAAGTAAACTTTTGACTTGAAATTCAATGTAACTTGAAAGATCAAAGAATCATATTCAGAATATGATGTTTTAAGTAACCAAAGATTTCACCAAGATATGTATCTCATATTCTCCTAATAAAATTCAAGTATATATTTTTTTTCATCTAAGATTGAGTTTCATATATGATCCTCTTATAGGTTCAATGCTCAAAAATATTTCTCTCTCATATGATGAAATTTCTTCTTAGACCATATCCTAACTTTCTTCTGATAAATTTAAAATTTGTAATGCTCAGATAATTAACATCAAAATCAGAAAAGTTATCATGATTTCTATCCATATAAGTTTAGCATTCTAAAATCATCGAGTATACTCAACATAACATATCAATATCTCCCGCTTCCTTTCAGGGTCAATTCTTCTTATATTCAGGCCACCCTACTAATTAAAATCCAAGATATAACTCGTCAATTCTATTATAGATATCATATGCCACTTATGCATAAATTTCATCTTAATATCTATTGATTCGAAATTTAAATATTGAATCTTCTCTTTTATATTTATCATGTTCCTCATGATCATAACCTAAGTTCAGATATCACTAAAATTATAATTCTGAATAATTATAATCTTAAACTCAAATACCACTTAAATCATATTTTCTAATGATCATAACCTAAACTCTAATATCATTTTATCATACCTTTAATGATTATAATCTTAAACTCTGATATTATCGATCATACTCTATTGATTATAATCTCAAAGTTTTGATATCACTTATATGACAATTCCTAATGACCTTAAACCTGAGCTCTGGCACTGTTCTATCATATTCTCTGATATCACTCTGTCACATCCTATTGATCATGCATAAAGTTTTAATATCTCTTCATAATCTCTAGTGATCTTAAACCTAAGCTTTGATATTATTCTATCACATCCTAATCATTTATATCGTAATCTCCAATGATCATAATCTAAGCTCTGATACCATTCTGTCATGCCCCGAATCCAACATCCGGATCGGATACGTGATGGCCGCACACTCCTTAGAGCAAGCCCTAAAGAATATGCAAGGCCAAAATAAATCATTACAACCTTAACATCCATAACAATTAATTTCAACAATAATTCATAAAACCTTGCATAATTACAATTTAAATTTTTTCAATTCTCTGATCAGATACTATGACACTTTATTTATCCTTCTGCTCATCCGTAAATCCAAACCATAGCCAATCATAAGTATCCTGTAACTCTGAGAAGAAAAAGAAAGATAAAGAGGTGTGAGCTTTACAGTCCAGTAAGAATTTCTATATCACACTGATATAATAATATAATCTAAAAATAAAGATAAATAATAAAATATAAAATTTGATGTTCAATGTTCAGAATAATACAAATATCCATAAATTTTCTGTCTTGTTAAAATAGATGCATCATCATATGTTAACAGGTGAAACACTTTTATTCAACAATTATTTCATATCTTATCTTTCATTTTTCCTTTCATAATCACATGATTTTTAATATTTTCTTTCTGGCTCTTTTTCTTTCTGGCTTTGGACTATCCAAGTTTATACCTCAGTCATCATCCGGATCGAATCCACTTGAAAAGCCTTTCAAGACTGTCCCAGGATGAGCTCCTGGCCGGCTGTCCCACGTACGAAAGTCCGTGAGAGGCTATCCCAGGCATAAGCTCCGGGCGGACTGTCCCAGGCATGAGCTCCTGGCCGGCTGATCCACCTGTAAGCTAGTGGGGGCTGTCCCAGGCATAAGCTCCTGACGGGTTGTCCCAAGCATAAGCTCCTGACCGGCTATTCCGCATGACAAGGCTAGTCCATACCATATATTTCTTTCTTTTCATTTAATCATTATGTGTTGATTTCATCAAATCAATTCTGACTTGCATTATGATCAATTCAGATATGTCATATCTATATAATCATGCTATCAATTTCTGATACATATATATTGACATAACATACTCATGCTCAAAATCAAATAACAATATCTCAAATATAATAAATTCATCGATCTCAAATCCGACTATGCAAAATCAATAATGCAAGACCAATAGTAAAATAGCATATATATAATGGTGACCATGTACAGGGATTCTTACCTTTATCTGTGACTGATCCAAGTCCAGAAATTAATATTCTTCTTTGATTTATGAATTTTTTTAACAAAATATTTCACTCGATATCTTATGCAGACAATCGTATCTCTTCATAACCCTGATCAAATATAAAAATTATATATGGAGAAAATTATCGATAATCGATCCTAATAATACAAATCTAGGACCTCTCTTAGGATTAACCAAAATTAGGATTTATCTAAGTATCAGGATCCTCCACTGATCCATAAGACTTTTAGAGAGAGAAAATCTATGAAGAGAGAGAAAATTCTAGAGAGAGAAAGTAGAGAGAGAAAGTGGAGAGAAAAAATAGAGAGAGAAAATTTTTGTATCTTTCAGACGAGGTAATCATGATCGAGATCATCAAAGATCATATCAGGGTGACTCAATATGGATTAACCATGATTGATGTTATCAATTTCGAATAAAGATCAGATCGGGATCTAATCTACTGCATGAATTTCGAAGCAATCTCAAATCATCATATTTTTATTTCAAATTTATCTTAGGATTTGTGATGCAATCAGGGAGAGAGTAGAAAGACCTTAGAGAGATAAAATTCATAAAGAGAGAGAAAGGTCTAGAGAGAAAATAGGGAGAGAATCTAGAGAGAGAAAATGAAGAGAGAAGGTAGAGAGAGGAGAGAGGAAAGAGAGAGAAAGGAGAGAGAGGAGAGAGAAAAATTCTCTCTTTTCTTCTTTTTTTTTTTCTTTTTCTCTTTTCCTTTTCTTTTTCTTTTTCTTTTTCTTTTTCTCTTTTTCCTTTTCTTTTTCTTTTTTTTTTCTTTTTTTCTTTTTCTTTCTTCTTCTTTCTTTTTCCTTTTTTTCCCGCGGCCTCCCTTGGGCCGAAACAGGGGAAGACCGTGAGGTCCCCCCCTCCAATGACCCAGGCTCTGACGAGGTGGGTGGCTTCATCGGAGGTCAGGCAACGATGGCCGACCATGCGAAGCCGGCCGGCGACGGAGTTCGGCCGGCAAGCTTTCCTTCTTTTTTTTTTCCTCGAAAAATAGGGGATCCACCCCTTTTCTTTTTATTTTTCGATCATTGGCCGGTCACCGGCGGCCAAGACCTTCAGGGAAGAGGGATAGAGAGATGAGGGTCCGGTCTCGGGGATGAGACGCCGCAACCGTCGGCGCCGGTGACTGGAAAAGAGAGGAAAGGGTTCCGGTCGAACAGGGGTTTCCTGTTTCATGAAATTTTCGGCGATCCCGACGGCCGGCGAGGAGTCTAAAACCATGGGAGGAAAGAGAAGAGGGAGAGGAAGAAAGATTGAACCCTCACCTGAACTCCGGTGGCCTCTTCGATCTTCGATTTCCGACGAATACAAGAAGAGGGTGCCGTGGCTTCCAAGGGAAAAAGAGGAGGAATCAAGCTTGAAGATCGCCCGGTGGAGGTTTGAGAGGGAGAGGGAAGGCTTATTTATAGAGGATCCTAGAGTTTTAAGACTACTAGAACTCTTTTCCGATCGGGATTCATCGGAGAAGAAGACTCCCTTCGGGAGTCTTCTTCTATTCTTTTTTTTTTTTTTTTTTTTTTTTGAACAGTGGGCTGATTCTGGCCCAATTGGGCCGGGTGTTACAGTTAAATTCAGAACCATTTGCACCCCAATCCTGTCTCGAATTGCTGGTCGTAATCCATCCAAGTATCTCGACACTTGCTGAGCCATGGACTCGTTCCAATTGTTCCGTTCAGCAAGGTGCATAAATTCGACCGAATTCTCATGCATACACCTTCGACCCTGCGTACACTTCTGGTATAGATGGAACAGAAATTGTTACCAATCTGACGGAAGGAACCGTTGTTTCAACAACCTCTGCATCTTCTCCCATGTCGTAACCTTGGCCTTCCCTTCTCTATGTCGATCCTCCTGTAGCCTCTCCCACCAAGTAGACGCACCTCCTCTCAGTCTATAGGCCACCAGCTTTACGCGTCGCTCTTTTAGTACATCCATATAGTCAAAGAAGCGATTCACCTCTGTCAACCAATCTATGAATCCTTCAATATCCAGGCTACCATCGAAACTAGGAAGATCCACCTTCAATCGAAACTCTTCCTGCCTCACAAATCTGCCACGGTCCCTGCCATGTTCACCATCATAACCATGATAATCTTGATAGCCCAAATTGAAACGACCGCCACCATGATGACCACCTCTACTACGTCCGCCAGCTTTATACCCAGGACCGCCATACTAACCTCTAATGCCAAAATCATCCCGCCAATCTCCATCCAAGTTTGATTCTTCTGAAAAGATTTGGCGGCGATTATCACGAATTGCCAGAATAGGTTCCACGAACGGTTGGCCGCGAGCTCGGCCTGCCCTAGGTGCCACTTCATTAACCCTATCCGGATTCCCCACCAGGTTGCCATGTCGTTCCATAATCGCTGTAAGGGAGCGCTGTATAGAACACTGCATATCTTGTTGAGATACCTCGAGACAACGAATAGCTATCCACAAGGCCTGCACCCCCTGTTCTTCATCAGCAGGAAGGTTGTTGTCATTGCCGTCGTTACCAGACATTGCTTTTCAGCAATTTTCCAGCTCTAATACCAACTGACGCAGTGGAAAACGCGAAAAGAAACAGAGCAAGTTAGGTACTCTCTGGAACTCTCTGAGACTCTCTGAAACACAGGTCTGGAACCAAAGTAATCAGCAACTCTCGTTGAATGCCCCTAATAATAAGATTGTTTACATCACTAATAGCCCACCAAGTAACTTGCCTAACAAATAAACTAAGAAAAAACAACTCGTAACTTGCCTAACAAATAAAAACAGAACGTCCGCGTCACAATATCGGAAACAACCAAGAGAAAACACAGCATAAAAAATATGTATATTTTTAGATACAGGTTTAATCAGGGAATATAACTCGCGGATTCTCCATCTCAACGGCCATAATCTTTGTGTGTGAATTATCTGACTACTTCTACGGATGACTAACCTTTAGTGAGTAGTGTCACAGTGTTCTACAAAAAAGAATAAACCGTCTGTTCTCTTCTAAGTACAATAAATTTCTGTTTTCTGAAAAGATAAACTCGCTTAGCAAAGCAATCTTTCTAGCTAGTATATATTGGATCCAACAATACAGATTTAAGTATGTCATAGCTGCTCCAACACCCATGCCTGAATGATGGGACCTACATCTCGAACAAAGGTGCTGCAATAAAGGAACGCAAGGAAAGAACCATGTAGGAACAGGGGCATGCAAATTGATGCAAACTTTTGAGTTTCACATAGTTAGTTTAGTGTTTGTTTGATTTCAGAAGATATTTTTTTGTGAGGAATTTGATTGCAGAAGGCGTTGCTCTTGGATCCAAATCTATGTGAAACCGACCTCCATCTTTCACCAACAAATGATCTTTCTCACAAACGTGATCCAAATCTGTCCAGTACTCTGCTTCCATGATTTACAAAGATGTGGCAGAAAATGTGGCACAGATGTTCTCTGAACATATCAGCATAAATCACCATGCTAACGTTCTCGAGGAATGCCACAGGAGAGTCTATGTGCATTGGAAATGTTGTATAACATGCGAAGTCCCTTCAAACATGACAAAAGGAGTTCCTTCCATTCTTTTGGCATTTTGCTGTGTCCATTGATCGAATTTATTTCAAGAAATCCTTTCCTTTCTATCCAATTTGTTTGTGAGGGTTTTAACTCGGGCAAGTTGATTTGAGCTAGCAGCAAATGATAATATGTGTGTGTATAAACATACAGCATCATATGTGTATGTATTGACATGAATAAGGGTGCGGACAGAATCAAACATGCATTCTTATTGCGCTTATATTTCCTTTATATCATAAATATATATATGTTGTGCATAAAAGACTATACTATGCACTCTTTCTGTAACACCCGGCCCATTTGGGCTCTGGACCAAGCCCAAAAGACCAAAGCCCATATATATATAAAAAAAAATAGAACGAAGAAGACTCCCGCTGGGAGTCTTCTTCCACCCAAATCACTGGAGGAAAAGTCGAATCCGAGGGGGATTCGACCTCCCCTTCACTCTATAAGACCTCCCTCTCTCCCTCCTAAATAACCCACGATGATCACCGGTCTCTCTCTCTCCTTTCTCCTTGTTTTCTCTAATTGAAGTCGAGGCCTCCCGTACCCATGCTCGCCGAAAATTGGAGCCGATGACGCTATTAAAATTTGAGGTAAGCCCTTCTCCTCCTTCCTCTCTTCCTTTCCCTCCTTTCCATGGCTTCGTGCACCCTCACCGGCCTTCGGGATCGTCGAAAAATCCATGAAAAGGGTGAATCCTGTTTTGCTCTGTTTCGATCGGACCCTTTCCTCTCTTTTTCGGCCACCGGCGCCGTCGGTTGAGGCGTCTTACCCCTAGGATGGGACCCTCATCCCTCTATCCCTCTTCCTTGAAGGTCTTGGCCACTGGTAACTGGCCAATGACCGAAAAATAAAAGAAAAAGTAGCGATCCCCTGTTTTTCAAATTCTTTAAATCTCCTGCCGGCTGAACCTCATCGCCGGCCATCCTTGGCTCCACCACCGCCTCCACCTGCTGCCGGACATCCGGCCATGCTGCCATCCCTCATCGGAGCCGAGCGACCGAGCCTCCCTCTGGTCCTCCCCTATTTGGCCAAGGAAGAGAAAGAAAGAAGAAAACGGGAAAAGAAGAAGAAGAAGGAAGAAAGGAAAGGAAAAATAAAAGAGAAAAAGAAAAAGAAAAAGAGAAAGAGAAAAATAAAAATAAAAAAATAGAAAAAAAAGAAAAGAAAGAATTTTCTTTCTCCTTTCTCTTCCTCTTTCCTCTCTCCTCTCTCTACCTTCTCTCTCTATTTGCTCTCTCTAGATTCTCTCTTTATTTACTCTCTCTAGATCTTTCTCTCTTTTTGTGGATTTTATCTCTCTAGAATCTTTCTCTTTCTCTCTCTAACTGCATCACGGACTCTAAGATAAAACTTGAGATAAAAATAAGATGATCTGAGGTTGCTCTGAAATTCGTGCAGTAGATCTGATCCCAGCTCGATCTTATTCGAAATTTATAATATTTGATTCATATTGAGTCACCTTGATAGGACCTCTGATGATCTCGATCATGATTATCTTATCTGAAGGATACGAAGATTCTTTCCCCACTTTCTCTCTATTTTCTCTCTCTAAAATTTTCTCTCTCTTCATGGATTTTCTCTCTCTAAAAGTCTTATGGATCAGTGGAGGATCTAGATACTTAGACAAATTCTAATTTTGGTTAATCTTAAGAGAGATCCTAGATTTGTGTTATTAGGATCGATTATTGAGTAATTTTTTTCATATATGATTTTTATATTTGATCAGGATTATGAAGAGATTATTGTCTGCATATGATATCGAGTGAAATATTTTGTTAAAAAAAATTCATAAATCAAAGAAGAATATTGATTTCTGTGCTTGGATCAGTCACCGGTAAAGATAAGAATCCCTGTACATGATTAATATTATATATATGCTATTTTACTGTTAGTCTTGATTTTGCATCGTCGGATTTGAGATCGATGAATTTATTATATCTGAGATATTGTTATTTGATTTTGAGCATGAGTATGTTATGTCAATATATATGTATCAGAGATTGATAGCATGATTATATGGATATGACATATCTGAATTGATCATAATGCAAGTCGGAATTGATTTGATGAAATCAACACATAATGATTAAATGAAAAGAAAGAGATATATGGTATGGACTAGCCTTATCATGTGGAACAGCCAGCCAGGAGCTTATGCCTGAGACAGCCCGCCAGGAGCTTATGCCTGGGACAGCCCCCACTGGCTTACAGGTGGATCAGTCGGTCAAGAGCTCATGCCTGGGACAGTCCGCTAGGAGCTTATGTCTGGGACAGCCTCTCACGGGCTTTCGTATGTGGGACAGCCAGCCAGGCGCTCATCCTGGGACAGTCTTGAAAGGCTTTTATGTGGAAATTGATTTGGATGATGACTGAGGTATAGACTTGGATAGTCCAGAGCCAAAAAGAAAAGGTTAAAAATCATGTGATTATGAAAAGAGAAATGAAAGATAAGACATGAAATAATTGTTGAATAAAAGTGTTTCACCTGTTAACATATGATGATGCATCTATTTTAACAAGACAGTAAATTTATGGATGTTTGCAGTATTCTGAATATTGAACATGAGATTTTGTATTTTATTGCTTATTTTTATTTTCAGATTATATTACTATATCAGTGTGATATGGGAATTCTTACTGGGCTGTAAAGCTCACATCTCTTCATCTTTTTTTTTCTTCTCAGAGATACAGGATGCTCATGATTGGCTATGGTATTGGATTGTGGGTGAGCAGATGTGTAGATAGAGTGTCATAGTACCTAATCAGAGGATTGAAGAAATTTAATTTATAATTATGCAAGATTTTATGAATTATTGTTGAAATAAATTGTTACGGATGTTAAGGTTGTCATGATTTAATTTGGCCTTGTATATTCTTTAGGACTTGCTTTAAGGAGTGTGCGGCCATCACGTATCCGACCCGGATATTGGGTTTGGGATGTGACAATATATATTGTGCATAAAAGACTATACTACGCACTCTTTCAGTATAAACGTAACAACGCAGAAAATACGGCAGCATCGATATAAATATTTCTTCAACACGCACACCTGAACCATGCCACCTACATCCTGAACAAAGGACTTGGAGAAACGGGAGGAACAGCTAAAAGCATGTAGGAAGATGGGCACCGTACTCTAAGCAAACTTTTGGGCCTCACATGGTATAGGGACTGCTGGATTTTGGAAGGCAGTGCTTTTGACTTATAAACTATTTTACGGTCATTCCTTGAAGCCGAGCTTCAGCCTTCATCGACAGTTCTTTTTCAGGAATATCATCCAATATAGACCGTCCTGTATTCTCCTTATTTGCCTCACGAGCATTAAGCACAAACGGTGCCAGAACCGTTCTCCGAGGATCCATAACTAATGGCTCGTAGATGGCCATGCTAATGTCCTGAAGTAGCGCTGTAGGTGAGTCGAATGCATTTTGAGTGTTAAAAAGCATCTGAAACCCCTTCAAAACACATAGATGGATTTGTTTCCATTCTTTCGGCACTTCAGTATTGTCATCAGTCATAATAATTTCAAGCATCTGCTTCTTGAGCCTTTCCAGCATGTTCTTTATGTATGCCATTGAATCATCAATATTTGCCTCCGGATTCTCTTTCATGTACAGTGGCACCATGTTCAGTTTCCCGTCTTTCATCTCCTTCTGAAATGATTTTGCATCAGTTTGAAAACAACAATGATAAGACAAATAGACATGAAAATTATGGAGTAGTGGTATAACCTCATAGCTTTGAGTGTCATTCAGTAAGCGCGTTGAGAGCATTAACAATTTGGTAATGTTGCTGTAACGGGTTCCTTGAGAGATATGTGGACGCTTTGGGCTTGCAAGATAACATGCAGGGAGAAACATTGCTTGTATAGCTATGGAGAGCATGCCAACTTGAAGGTATTCATCAATTGATGGTGCATCTTTGCTTCTACTCCACTCAGATTCCCTCAACCACACGTTGAACGTTTCTCTCCACTTTATATATGACAATAGGTTTAAACTTGCTCAAACTACAGTTACTAACATGAAAAAGTATGCACATTGATTTTTAAATGATGGACATGAGAAACTTACGAAATCTTGAAAAAGTGTTTTCATTTCATGCCCTTGTTGGTGGAAAATCTTCAATGTAATATCACATACGAGGTCATCAAGAGCATCAAAAATAACTTTACTAGGCCCAGATAAGCCTTCTCCTTCCCACCTGTTACCATTAAATTAATTAGGAATATTTAAAAAAAAAAAGAAAAGAAAAAACAATGAAGCGCAAATTCTTCAACCTTCATGCAGCTACTAACCAATACCTTTGGACTGCTTCGTTGAGGCGTTGTAATTCATCCAATGAACCATGCTCATCAAAAAAATCATCTGCAACCGTAACTAAGGTTGCACACTTCGCCACAATTTTCCGCACCTCAGAATCTAAAGGAAGGGAAATGGGAGTAGCACAAACGTAGTAACAGTATGATGTGTTCTCTCGTCCGAAGCCCATGTTGGCGAGGCCCGTATCTTTGGACCACCTAATGTGATGTATGGATATGATATGGTAGAGAATCAATTAAATAAGTAAACGAAGAGAGAGAGTAAAAAAAATGTGAAAGCATTCTGTCCAGAAGCACACATTACTTTTCTTCTCAAAAAAAAGGGAAGGGAAAGGAAAAGAAAAGTACATGTATTGCTTCTCTTAGAAAAGAGGAAAGCCATGTAACTTTCTTTAATCTAGAACTACCTCTTTAGTTCCTTGAGTTCAGTCCTATAGACTGACTGGCGAGTCATGAAATTTTTTGTGGCAAGCTGGATAATGTCGTCGGGGCATGTCAGCCTGCAGTTTTGCACAAAGTATTTGATGTCATCACCAACCATATATAATGTTTACATTTACCGAGTACTTGGTTGCTAATTGCTATGTGTGCTACCTGTAAGATGAAGACTTTCCGATCCATAGATTATAACCTTTACTTTTTTCTATGTACATCCGGTGCTCCAAATGATCCATTCGTGCTAACCATAGATGCTTCAACTCATGCTCAATCTGGTTCGGCATATAAACATTAAAGAGCTACCAAATTGAAGTACTAGATTGTTGAAACCACAAATGCACATGATATGCATGTGTAGGTGACAAATATTTACTTCAGCGATTTACACCAACTAGATTGTCAGTCGAGCATTTATTTTAACCTCTTAGAATATTTAATACTTCTTGCCGTTTTCAACTCTGAACAGATCATGTAAATTTGTTAAAAAAAGTAACATCATGCTACACTGACCATTAGCATAAATATTTTCTTGTTGTTGATGTGGCATGGCACACTTGACACACATGATTCATGAGGATGGTCACTTAGTGCCATGTGATGCCGAGTCAATGCCTTGTTGATGAGAGAAACGAAAAAAATAGCGTTTAGTTACCTCTTTCTGGTGATCAGAAAGAACCAAAGGGCTGTCGTTTAAATCTTCACTTGGCAATCCCTTCTGCAATATTTTCTTGGAGAAGGTTTTGGCATTTTCGAGCTCTGGTTCCTCTAAAAACATCAAATGCGTGGCTCTGCAGACAGCATACATGGCTCCAAAGAAGTCTTGGTAGTTCTCTTCCATGTACAAGAGCATTTGTGGTTCACGCATAAACCGGCAAAACCTCTCTGACACCAAAAGCAATCAATCACTTTTCCATGGAAGAGTTAACGATGCATGCATGCATGCATTTATCTACATGTCTATGTGAGTACATATGTTATATAAATAGCATTACCTGGAGATATTCGATAGCCATGCCTCCTCAGGAGTTGAAAGGCTAAAGAATCCCCGAAAATTTGGAGCGGCAGATCGTGCATCTTAGAAGGTTCCAGCTCCTTCGTCTCCCAGTTCCTATACGAGGAGTTCCAATTATAGACTCATGATTAGCAAGGCTTTTTCTTTTGCTCAAAACTACGGACAAAGGATATAATGCACAAGGTTGTTCAAGATGCCAAAAAAAAAATCCATGAGGGTTGAAAAAGGAGGACACAGTTCAACCCATTAGACCAGTCAGACTGTGATGTACGAAAGAAACCTGTTGCACGTCTTCTAAAAGAACTTGCATTCTTTGTGTTGCGCGTGTTTTATCAAAAGCACTACTAAAAATATTTTTAATGGTGTTTTTGCAGTATTTATTTATGTGTTGTCTAAAGATGATATTGATAATTAATTATCGATATTTTTAAAAAAATATCGATAAAAATTTTTATTTTAACAGTATATGTAAGTACTTTTAAAATTTTAATATCAATATTTTTTATATACTGAAAAAAGTTATCAAAAAATAAACTATATATTTTAGAATTAGAACAAAAATAAGATTCGAACCAATAATTTTTTATTTGCAAAACAAACTCTTAACCACCAACCTATAACTTGTATGATTAACATATAAATAAAGTTTATTTAACTTATTAACTTACATTCACGTCATTAAATAAATAATGTTATGAATATATATATATAATAACATATTTTATGAGATCGGTATAACTAAATCAAGCTCTATATAAAATTAATAATTTAAAATTTAGTGATAATTTTTTAAAATCATATAAATTATGATATTATTTATCGGTATATTTGTTAAATGCCATAAAATATAAATTTATAGCGGTATTTATAATAAAATATCTTAAAATATAACTTTATAATGGTATTTATAATAAAATATCATAAAATATAAATTTATAGTGGTATTTATAACGAAATGCTGTTAACAAAAAAAAATTATTGAAAGATGTGATATATTTATCAAAATATAGTAAAAAAAGTTTAACAATGTATAATAAAAAATATCATAAATAATTTATTGTTAAAAATTATTTTTATTATAGCAAAGATTGGATGGACTTGTGGATGTCATCTACTGCAGGACGGATAGGCGTGCACCACCAACCATCCCGTGATGGATGCCATCCGTGCACGTATCGAATGGTGTCCGTGGTCTTGCTCAAAAGGATGAAACTATATATGAAAAAGACAAGCAAGTCATGCAGGGCCAGGGAGCCATCAGTTCCACTTCAAGAGAGGCAACGTTGTGTGTATGGTTGAACTTTTTAAGGATCCCCCCAAACTCTGTTCCCAGCCATCCAGAACGACTACATTTGGAATAAAAAACTTAGAGGAGTACCTAAAAATATACTCCATTCCATTTTTTTAAAAAAATATAAAACCTCGCTGCCACTTGTACGGCTGTACCATTCCCACCCAGCCTCATCTCAACTAGATCAGAGCCTAGATCAGGCAAGGGCAAAGCAAGGGCTCGTACTATTTAGATTCGAACTTCTGTCCCCCGCTCCAAAAATTTTGGATAGGTGATAAAACCATCGAAACAAGCACTCGACGATAATTGACATGATTATTTATAAAATTTATTTACATATCATTTTTTATAAAAAATATTATAATAATGATGGAAACAGAAATGGCTACAACAATCCCAACAATAATAATAACAATAAAAAGATACTGTTGAAAATCAAAATTTTTGATTTTTACAATTTTCAGAAAGTGAGAAAGTGCTTTCCAATAATTAAAGTCGAAAATAAAGTTCTAAACACTACTCCAATCTTGGACTCTTGTGTTAAAAAGTTCAATGATATATGAAACTATTGGCAAATAAAGATTGTATATTATTAATGATACTTGTTATTAACGGCCGAACAATAGTTGGTGAATCGTCAACTAAATATCCCCATGTAAATAGAGCCGTGCTTCAGCCAAGTGACCGCCGATGTCGATCACAAAAAAAAATTATGTATCCGGGACCTTGAAACATAATATAGTATTCGAGAAAAATAGTATACAAACACCATAAACAAGCCTTTTCCATCTCCACTGTAAGATTGTGATAAGTTGATGAAATTCAAAAACATAGAAAGAAAAAGAAGCGAAGTTAATATATAAGATGACCTAAAAATTAAAAAAAAAAGATCTTCAAGCAGGAAGAGAGGCTAAAATTGTAAGCTTACCAATAAAGTTTCTCCATCACATCTCCTATTTGGTTGGTGAAATGTTCATCGCATCCTAGTCGCATCAAATGGTCCACCAGACACAGCTTTACAAGGTCTTGGTCCACAGGATACGTGGGAGGAACTGCGCCACGCACCAAACCGGACCCAGTCACCCTCTTCAATTTAGGAACAAAGTATATATAATTTCGGATCTAGTGGTGTCTTAAAACTCACCTCCACGCCCGCATCTTTGGACCATGGCTTCCAAATACTGCTTGCAATCTTTATCTCCAGTGATCATGAAAGCACAAGCAGTTGCTGACGGGGAATGGAATAGCGACCCATCTTCTCTCTTATGCTTAAGAATATCTTCATGCTTCCCTTGGTAGACTGACGGCAAGGCCTCGAGGTACAGTGGAAGTGGGTGATGGTGATCACCACAGGATGTTTCTTCCCTGCAGACGAAGTAGGCAGGTATCAGGAATGGAAAAAACCCGTTTGAGCTGGTAAATTTGAATGAAGCAATATATATAAATAAGAAAAAAAATGTTGAAAGAAAGATCTCTACGTTTTGAAAATTTTCTCCCTTTCATTGAAGACATCTTCCACGGCTCTTGTGTAGCCCAGAGGAAACACCTTCAAGCCTTTGTCCTTCGCCAGCTCAAGCATGCCCGGGAATACGATGGCAAACCATCGGGGGATGCCACCATGGTGTTTCGTAAGCAGCTCCTCCGTGTTTGCATGAAGAAACTTTAATCCTGTTTTTTTTTTTTTGGGGAAAAGTTGGAAGCCAAATGTCAAGACTTTAGCACAAAGTGCCCACATCACATCAGAGAAGTGCATCAGTGAATTATTCTGAAGTCCTTCTGGAGCAACTCATTAGTAGAATAAATGTTCCAATTTGGAACCTTAATGGTGGAACTTAACACTCGGTCCTTTCTTTGAATGGACTTCAATACACAATCTTTTCTATTAGAATTTAATTTTTAGGCCCACGAATACTTATATGAGATTTGCACATACATACCTGTATATGGTTATATTGTCCCTACACACACTAATATATGTGTGTGGCGCAGTTTTTTGATGTGAAGGATATGTGCGCACGCAGTTATTTGTAGCTACGTACATATTAAGATCCAAGTATGTACAGCCAACCATCAGGGATCGACAACTAAAGAAATTCTGAAGAATGATAACAAGGAAGGCGGCTTAATTGCATGTACCTTCATCTATATTTATGGAACCAACGTTCCAGGTCTTAAGCGCAATAATACAGGCCAGAGTAGCAGTGAGACTGTCTATGGTGAGATGAAGGTCTCCCCATGACCCTCCATGGTTCTGGTTGCGGAGCACCCAATCCAAACAGTTTGGAAACATTGGACGACGACGAAGTTCAGGATTGGGTATCATGGCTACCCATGCAGTCTCGTAGGCAGACGGTGGCAAGAAGGAGTACATGTCAGCGGAGGGAGAGAAAACCTCTTCCTTAACCCTCTCGACGAGGCACTCCAACGACTCCTCCATGCCTCCTTACAGAAGCACAACTAGGAAGAAGAAGATGATGATTTTTTCCTTTTTCTGAGGTGACAAGAAGCAAAAAAGTATATCTGGATGTCCTGGCTGAATTCCCGAGGGTATGTTTATAGTTTTGATGGGACGCGCTACGGCGTGCCTCACGCAGCCCGACCTGGCCCACCCCCTCCGGGCCTCACGCAGTCCGCAAACCCCACCTTGTCACGTTTTTTTATTCTTTTCAGTGAAACGACGTTGTTGACGAATAAGCCCCCGATTCGGGAAAGATTCTTAAGTAGAATAAGTCCATCACGTACGTTCTGGACAAAAGCAATAAAAAAAATTATATTAATATTTTGAATTTAAAAATTTTATAATCACTTCAACACATGGTTTAATCATTCACCGCATCATTGTGTGTTGTTATGGTATTTTTTTATTAATTTTATCTACGGTATATGTGATAGATTAAGTTTATTTAAAATTTCTCTCCAAAAATGATTGTCCGAAAGATAACCTTAAATTATAAACTTCTGACATATTACAATATTAGAGAGAGAAAGAGAGCAAATTCAGTCATATATGAACCATCAATTAGGATGAAAATAGTACGGATAATATTCATTCAAATTTATTTTTATATCTGTATCAATTCAGATATAGATAAAAATTAAAAAATTAAAAAATTTAATTAATATCCATATCTGTATACATATCTATTAAAAAAAAAAGCATGTAGATATAGACATACAACTATGCAATCCATATCTGATAAATATTCGAATCTACCTGTAATCTTATATAATTTTATACAATACTTACTAATTTTTAAGAAAAATATATAACCACATAAATATACTATTAATTTAATTTATTATTTATTTAATAATATCTTTGATTTTATATTCATGAAGTTTAATTATCTAACTTATATCCGTAATTATATTCACACTTTCAATATCTAAATTACTGTCTCCATATCCATTTAAAATAAATAAATAAATAAATATATATATATATATATATTCTGAATAATATTTATATTCATATTTATATTCATCAGATAAAATAAATATGGATATGAATATACTGATATCCAATTCGATTCTAGCTTTAGCCACCATCCAATCCAAATGCTTGATAACTAGATGTTAATAGCCCACTCTTCTATCATGCCCCGAATCCAGCACCTGAGTTGGCCACGTGACACGACCACACAAACCCTAGAGCAGCGCTCTAAGGATCATATAAGGTCTAAATAATTAACACTTCAAAATTTTAAATAACCAAGTAAATACCAAATAAATCAACCGAGTCACAACTTCAAATAAAAAGTAAACTTTATTCAATACAATTATTCAAATGTTCATTGGTATCAAAGAATTTAAACTAACTGAACTACTAAAGGCTTTAGTTCTTTTTTGCTCTCATCCAAACCATTCAAACTAAGAATCCTGTGAGTCTAAAAAAAATAAGAAGAAAATATGAGCTTCTCCAGCCCAGTAAGAATCACTGCACATGTACATCAAGCCAATAGATAAAATTAATATTTTTAAAATCAATACAATTTTGTGAAGACTCATACGTATATAATGACTCGAATATTGATATGAACATGTATTTAATAAATATGGATCATCACATATCACCAAGTGAAGTTTTCATTCATTCTTAAATTACATGTTATATGTTTCATCTTTTCACATCTTCGGTTTGACAATCTTTTATCCCTTTTAACTTTGGACTAACCCAGACCATACCTCAATCTCTTTCCAATCTAATTTTTCTTTTCATATAAGCCTTTCAAGGCTGTCCCAAGATGAGCTCCTGGTCGGCTGTCCCACGTACGAAAGTCCGTGAGAGGCTGTCCCAGGCATAAGCTCTTGGTGGGTTGTCTTAGGCATGAGCTCTTGGTTGACTGATCCATTTATAAGCCAGTGGGGGCTGTCCCAAGCATAAGCTTCTAACGGACTATCTCAGGCATGAGCTCCTGGCCAGCTGATCCATATGTCGAGGCTAGTCCAAACTATATCTTTTTTATTTAATTATTGATTTTATCGAATTAATTTCAAATTATAGGATGATCAAATTGATAAGTCATATCTATAAGACTCATACCATCAATCATAGAAATCTTTTCATAACATGCTCATATTTAAAAAGAATCATATAAGCCATATATCGATGTCTCAAGCATAGAAAACTCATCGATCATAAATCCAATAATGCAAAATCAACATCATAAAACTAACGAATAAATAACATATATGATGATGATCATGTACAGAATTCTTACCTCGATCAATGAAAAATCAAACTCACAGCCTTACAGTCTGAATATCAAAACCCTACTTGTTGTCATCCTGTTCGTTGGACTGTTCTCCTATCAAACAAATCAATTTAATCAAATTAATTTTTTTTAAAAAAATCATATATTGAGGTTTATCAGAACAATTACTTGTGTCCCAATTTTTTTTTTTATTTTGAGAAGAGAGAAGAGATTTCTTCTCCTCTTCCCAACGATCAAAACAGGGGACCCGACCCCCTTCCTGAACGCCTCTCCTTCCCACGGCCAGGGTAGGCCATCTTCGGCCACCCTCCTCGGCAACCTCGACGATGGTGAGGCTACCATCCTCATGGCAGCCCCACCCGTCCCTGCTACCGACGATGGAAGAAGAGAAACAACACAAACAAGGGTGCCTTGTTTGAGCCCGAACCGGCATCTTGCCGGCTTCCAAGCATGCCAATGACCAGAAAGATCAATCTGAAAAGAAGAAAGAAGAAACATATCTTGTTTCGGTGGCCAAAAATAGCTCCGGTGGTCCTTCTCTTCCGATCAACCGCTCACGGCTCTCTCTTTTGAAAATATCCCTTTTATTTCTTCGAAATTTTGTTGTAAGGTCCTAGGGGAGGGAAAGGGAGTCTTTATAGGGAAGATCTTCTACCCTAATCGGACTCTTTAAGTCTGATTTCATCGAAAATGGAGAGGAAGAAGACTCCGATTAGGAGTCATCCTCCTTCCATTAATTTTTCATTCCTTTTTTTTTTCGTTGGGCCGTTAAGGATTTACAGGCCCAAGAACCTGGGCCGTTACAATCTCCCCCCCTTAAAATAATTTCATCCTCAAAATTTGTATACCTAAGTTTTCAAAGAGTTGTGGATATTTGACCTTCATTTCTATCTTGAGTTTTCATGTAGCCTCTCTCTCACTATGATTGCTCCATTGGATCTTCACATAAGGAATATTTCGATGTTGTAACACCTGATCCTTCTTGTTAACTATCCGTATTGGATATTCTTCATAAGTCAGATCCTTCTGAAGATGCAAAGGTTCATAACTCACCACATGACTTAGATCTGGAATATACTTTTTCAACATTGATACATGAAACACATTATGTACACCAAATAAAGTCGGCGGTAACGCTAACTGATATGCAACCTCTCCAATCCTGTCTAAAATTTCAAAAGAGCCAATATACTTTGGACTCAACTTACCACGAACTCCAAATCTCATGATACCTTTAGTGGGAGAAACTCTCAGAAAAATATGATCGCCTACTTGAAATTTCAGCTCCCTTCTTCTATTATCAGCATAACTCTTTTGCCTACTCTGAGCTGTACGAAGTTGTTTCTGGATTATGTATACTTTTTTCACCATCAGTTGCACTATTTTTGATCCCAACAGTTTTCTTTCTCTCACCTCATCCCAACAAATGGGCGATCTACACTTTCTTCCATATAATACCTCGAAAAGAGCCATCTGAATGCTTGCTTGGTAACTATTATTATAAGCGAAGTCAACCAATGATAAGTGATTATCCCATGCACCGCCCAAGTCCATGACACAAGCCCTTAACATATCCTCTAGGATCTGTATGGTTCGTTCTGATTATCCATCAATTTGAGGATGAAAAGCTGTACTGAAATTTAACTTGGTATCAAGGACTTTATAAAGGCTCTTTCAAAATTGAGAAACAAATCTACTATCTCGATCTGATATAATAGTAACTGATACTCCATGCAGTCATACTATCTGCTCTATATACAAGCCTGCCAATCTTTCTAAGGAAAGATCAATTCGAAAGGGTAAGAAATGCGCTGATTTCCTCAATCGGTCAACAATTACCCATACAGCATTATTATTTCGAAGTATTTTAGGTAACGCAATCACAAAATTCATAGTAATATGCTCCCATTTTCACTGAGAAATAAGAAGAGACTGCAATGGTCCTGCTAGTCTTTGATGTTCAGCTTTTACTTGTTGACATACCAAATATTGGGCTACAAATTGTGCAATATCCCTTTTCATACCAGACCATCAAAAGTTTTTTTTCAAATCTTGATACATTTTTGTGCTTCCAGGATGCATGGTATAAGCCGAATAGTGAGCCTCCTCCAAGATCTCGTCTCTTAATCCGAAAATCTTGAAAACACATAGTCTGTTATCAAACCTCAATGACCCATCCTCATGTGTCCAAAATTCTGTCTGTATACCGGATTCCACTGCTTCTATGACCTTTTGTAACTCTAAATCCTCCTTTTGAGCTGTCTTAATCCTTTCAATCAAAGTAGACTGTAGTACAAGATTTGCAAGTTGAACTTGAAGATCATGTAGTTGATTTATGTCACAAATTGACATAAAAAGTATCAATTAATATCTAAATTATCTAATTTTATTAAGAAATTGATACTTGTTATTATATTTTGCAGAAGAAGAGATCATCAATAGAAAGAACAAGGAAAGAGGATTCCAACGGTATAAATTTTATGCAAAACGGAGTTAAATTGACCCAGGAATTGAAGAATGAAGAAAGAAGACTCAATTGGGTCAAACCCGAGTCAAATCAGATCAAAATTGATAAAAAATCAACTGATTTGGTGATCTGATTAGCCGCCTGATCCACAGCAACAGGCGCGTGGACCATGGACCCATCGACGCACCATAAACCCCCCTAACAACTCTCTAAAACCTCTTAGTCCCACATCGAAAGTTTTGAAAACCTTATAACCCCCAAATGCCTATAAAAAGCCCCCAAAGGCCCTTGTTTTATGTATTCTTCCTTCCGATCAAGCTTGTAACCCTAGATAGTGGGGTTTTTAGCTCTCTTTTCAAGCCTCGAGCTTTGAGGTTTTTTGTAATAAATTTTTTTTATATATAAAATCTTATTTTTATGCAATTTCATCTCTTTACATTATGCAATTTATTTTTCTTACAATTAGGATAGTTTAATTTATGCAATTTAATTTTATGCAATTAGGTTAGTTTAAATTATGCAGTTTAAATTTATGCAATTAGGATAGTTTAATTTATAAAATTAGGATAGTTTATTTTTTTGTATTTAAATTTTGCAAGTAGATTTAGATCATGTCTAGCTAAGCATCCCTTCTAGGGTTTGCGATGAAGCTAGATCATGAGTAGGGATTTTACATAGGGTTCTTTCTTTTTCTTAGGGTTTCTTTTTCTTCCTCTTTTGCCAAAAATTTTTGATGAACTACAGTTGGGTCAGAGTCCCTTCATAGTTCATGCTTGATTCAGTGCATAGGAGGAGAAAACCCTAAGGGATCCTAGTTACTACTCTCCTGTAAAGAATCTTGATGGGTTATCGTTGGGCCTTAGTCCCTTCATAATCTATGCTTGGGAAAGACAAGAGGAGTAGTCGTTAGGATCATTAAGAAAAATTCTAGGTAGAATTCCCTAATCTAGATCTAGTGGATTCAAAAACCCTAGATCCTTAGTCTTATTGTCTTTAGCAAACAACTTTCGACTTTCGATTTTTGTTAAAGCTCGCTTGAGCATAGATTTGAAAATTATTTTTAAAACCAAGTCTCTGTGGGATCGACCCGTACTCGCTGGTCGTGCTACTCTGCACACCGTGCGCTTGCGGTTTTATTTACAAATTTTAAGATTTGCACATCAGTAGTCGTGTTTCAATTCTTGATTTTTTCAAATCTAGCAATATAGGCTTTTGTGAGGTAATTAGAGCAGCCAATTCACCAGAAGATTTTCTACTTAGAGCATCGGCTACAACATTCACCTTTCTGGGATGATAATTTATTATCAAGTTATAGTCCTTCAATAGCTCCAACCATCTTCTTTGTCTCAAAGTTAACTCCTTCTGAGTAAAGATATATTTTAAACTTTTATGATCTGTGAAAATCTTCCAATGCTCTCCATATAAATAATACCTCCATATTTTTAAAGCAAAAATCACAGCTACTAATTTTAAGTCATGAGTAGAATAATTTCGCTCATATGACTTCAATTGTCGAGAGGCATAAGCTATCACCTTTCTCTTTTGCATCAAAACACAATCGAGACCCTTACGAGAAGCATCGCTATAGATAGTGAAACCTTCTGTTCTGGATGGAATAGTTAAAATCAGAGTAGTCACTAATTATCTTTTTAACTCTTAAAAGCTTTGCTCGCATTCATCTGTCCATTCAAACTTTACTTGTTTCTGTGTTAGACGAGATAGGGGCATGACAATACAAGAGAAACCTTCCACAAACCTTCGATAGTAGCCAGCCAACCCCAAAAAGCTACGCACCTCTGATACATTAGTAGGTCGGCTCCAGTCGACTACTGCCTCCACTTTCTTTGGGTCAACTGAAACACCATCCTTGGAGATGACATGCCCGAGGAAAGTAACACTATTCAGTCAAAATTCATATTTTTGTAGCTTTGCATACAGCTTCTTTCTTCTCAGAGTTTGTAATACAATCCTCAGATGCTCTTCATGCTCGAGTGAGCTTTTTGAGTAAATCAAAATATCATCAATAAATATAACTACAAATCGATCTAAGTATGATGCAAACACTCGATTCATAAGATCTATGAAGGCTGCCAGTGCATTGGTCAAACCAAAGGGCATGACTAAAAACTCATAATGTCCATATCTAGTCTGAAAGACTGTTTTTGATATATCTCCAGGCTGTATCTTCAATTGATGGTAGCCAGAATGAAGATCAATTTTTGAAAAGACCTGTGCCCCTTGCAACTGATCAAACAAATCATCGATTCATAGTAAAAGATATTTATTTCACACTGTTATCTTATTTAATTCTCGATAGTCTATGTAAAGTCGAAGGCTACCATCTTTCTTCTTCATAAAAAGTACTGAAGCTCCCCAAGATGATACACTAAATCTAATGAATCCTATCTAACAACTCTTGTAATTGCTTTTGTAACTCCTTCAATTCTGCTGGAGCCATTCGATAAGGAACTTTAGAAACTGGACTCGTACCAGGGATCAAGTCAATAGAAAACTTAATCTCTCGATCAGGAGGTAATCCAGGCAGGTCATCTGAAAAAATATCAAAAAATTCTTTCACAATAGGGATATCCTCTAATTTGAGTTTCTTATCCTGAGTATCTAATATAGTGACAAGAAATCCTTCACATCCTTTCACAAGGAGCCTCTTAGCACGAATAGCTGAGATAAAGAAGGGTTTATTACTCATAAAACTAAACTCTGACTGATCTAAAATTTGAAACTTTATTGTCTTTTTGAAGCAATCAACTGTAGCATGATATGCTGCTAACCAATCCATCCTCAGGATTAGATCAAAGTCCTTCATCTCTAAGACTAATAAGTCTATTTTCATCTCTTTATCTTCAATACTCAGTATACAATCTTTGCAAATTGAATTAACCAATATCACCTCTTCACTTGGCATGCAGACACAAAAATTATTTTCTAAAGGTGCAGGAGACATCTCATTAGTCCTCTTAATAAAACTAGTTGATATAAAAGACTGGGTAGCCCCAAGGTCAAATAGAGCATAGATATTGTTGGATACTATTTTAATCATACCTCTCAGATATTTACATAATATTCATTTATCATCTAAGGCTATATATCCATATATATCTAAGCATATAATATTTCATGACATATATATAAAAGAATTTAGGAGATCGATTTAGTACCTATCACCACTGAGTTAGAAGCATTAGCATCCTATTGTGTAAGTGCATAGACTCGTCCTTGGGTTCTTGATTTTTGTTGTCCCCTATCTTATCTTTGTATATCTTGGGGTGTCCAATTTGTGGGGGTATTTTGAAAATTTTGAGGCATCTGCTGTCTCTGTGATTCTCCTCTACTGCGGCATACAATTGCTTTATGGCCATCTCATCCATATTTGTAACATTATCCTTCGGGCCATGTGTAATCTCGTTTAACATGGGATCCTCCACATCAATAACATATAATGTTCCCTTGAGATTGTACTTTACTTTCAGTGGCAGTCTGGCTTGGTTTTGGGGTCATTGATTTGAAGGCTCTGATATTTTGACCTTGAGAATCAATTGCTCGACCCGTTTTCTTCATATTTTTCTCTCTTGCTACTTGAGCATCATTAAGTCCTTTTTCTATTATTAAGCATTTGTTGACAACTTCTTTATAAGTGGGCAGCTCAAATACAGTCACTAATTGTTGGATTCTATCCCTTAGTCCATTCTCAAATTTTTTGGCTCGAACATTTTTCTCAGCTATCAATACAGGGGCATATCTCGATAATTTTTTAAATTTGACCGCATATTGAGCAACTATCATATGGCCCTGTACCAGTCGATCGAACTCTCAAAATTTTTGGAGTCGGACACTCTGAGAAAAATACTTCTTATAGAAGATCTTTCTAAATTTTTTTCATGTAATAGGTACATCATTTGGCCCCATCTTTTCAATTTTCATCTCCCACCAATCGGCTGCCTCACCTTGTAACATAAAAGTGGCAAAAGTGACCTTATCCTTAGTAGGACATCTCAAAGCATGGAAAACTTTCTCTATTGCTTTCAGCCAGCTTTTAGCTTCCATAGGATCTGAGGTCCCTGAGAATGCCAGTGGTGCATACTTTTTGAAATCTAATAAATTGATTTGACGTTCATACTGATTCCAGCTCCTTGTTGCTGCTGGGACTGTCGCTCCTGAAATATTTGTTGTATGATCTGCTATTATTGTCTCTGTTGTACCTCCAATATTCTCCTCATATCTTTCCTCGCAGCAACTTATTGTTGAATCAGTACTTGCATTAACTGAGCTACAGTAACTTGTTCTCCAGATTGAATTTCAGATTCTCCTGGAGTTTCTTCCCCAGGAGTGATCTCTGCAGGCTCAGTAGGATGTTTTTGTTGTGGTGCATCATCAACTGGTGAGGGTGGAGCATTTTTTTGTTGCATAGCTGGCTCCCAAGTATTAGAGCCATCCGCAAATCGAGTAGGTCTCCGATTACGCCTATGCTCAATCCCTCGTGCTATGTCAACCTACATAGTTTCACTTTAATTAGAAAATTTAAGAAAATATCTCATATTAGTTAATTTTTATCTAAAAATCTATCCATATACACTCTCTCTGAAATGAACCCTAGGATTCTTAAACCTAAGCTCTGATACCATTCTGTCACATCCCGAACCTAGCACCTGAGTTGGCCACGTGACATGGCCACACAAACCCTAGAGCAGCACCCTAAGGATCATGTAAGGCCTAAATAATTAACACTTTAAAATTTTAAATAACCAAGTAAATACCAAATAAATCAATCGAGTTACAACTTCAAATCAAAAGTAAACTTTGTTCAATATAATTATTCAAATGTTTATTGGTATTAGAGAATTTAAACTAACTGAACTACTAAAGGCTTCGGTTCTTATTTGCTCTCATCCAAACCATCCAAACTAAGCATCCTATGAGTCTGAAAAAAAATAAGAAGAAAATATGAGCTTCTCTAGCTCAGTAAGAATCACTGCACATGTATATCAAGTCAGTAGATAAAATTAATATTTTTAAAACTAATACAATTTTGTGAAGACTTATATGTATATAATAACTCGAATATTGACATGAATGTGCATTTAATAAATATGGATCATCACATATCACTAAGTGAAGTTTTCATTTATTCTTGAATTACATGTTATATGTTTCATCTTTTCACATCTTCGGTTTGACAATCTTTTATCCCTTTTGACTTTGGACTAACTCAGACCATACCTCAATCTCTTTTCAATCCAATTTTTTTTTTCATATAAGTCTTTCAAGGCTGTCCCAGGATGAGCTCCTGGATGGCTGTCTCACGTACGAAAGTCCATGAGAGGCTGTCGCAGACATAAGCTCCTGACGGACTGTCCCAGGCATGAGCTCCTAGCCGACTGATCCACCTATAAGCCAGTGAGAGCTGTCCCAGGCATAAGCTCCTGGTGGGCTGTCCTAGGCAAGAGCTCTTGACCGGCTGATCCATATGTCGAGGCTAGTCCAAACTATATCTTTTTTATTTAATTATTAATTTTATCGAATTAATTTTAAGTTACAGGATGATCAAATTGATAAGTCATATCCATAAGACTCATAGCATCAATCATAGAAATCTTTTCATAACATGCTCATATTTAAAAAGAATCATATAAGCCATATATCGGTGTCTCAAGCATAGAAAACTCATCGATCATAAATCCAGCAATGCAAAATCAACATCATAAAACTAACGAACAAATAACATATATGGTAATGATCATGTACAGGATTCTTACCTGATCAATGAGAAATCAAACTCACAGCCTTACAGTCTGAATATCAAAATCCTACTCATTGTCCTCCTGTTCGTTGGACTATTCTCCTATCAAATAAATCAATTTAACTAAATTATTTTTTTTTAAAAAAATCATATATTGAGGTTTATTGGAACCCTTATCTGTGTCCCAATTTTTCTTTTATTTTGAGAAGAGAGAAGAGATTTCTTCTCCTCTTCCCAACGATCAAAATAGGGGACCCGACCCCCATCCGAATGCCTCCCCTTCGCACGGCCAGGGTAGGCCATCTCCGGCCACCCTCCTCGATAACCCTGGCGGCGGCGAGGCTACCATCTCGGTGGCAACCCCACCCGTCCCTGCTGCTGGCGATGGAAGGAGAGAAACAACACAAACAAGGGTGCCCTATTTGAGCCCGAACCAACATCTTGCCGGCTTCCAAGCACGCCGATGGTCGGAAAGATCAATCCGAAAAGAAGGAAGAAGAAACATACCTTGTTTTGGTGGCCAAAAACAGCTCCGACGGCCCCTCTGTTCCGATCAACCGCTCACGGCTCTCTCTTTTGAAAATATTCCTTTTATTTCTTTAAAATTTTGTTGTAAGATCCTAAGGGAGGGAAGGGGTTCTTTATAGGGAAGATCTTCTACCCTAGCCGGACTCTTCGAGTCAGATTTCATCAGAAATAGAGAGGAAGAAGACTCCGATTAGGAGTCTTCCTCCTTTCGTTAATTTTTTATTCTTTTTTTTTTCTTTCGTTGGGCCGTCAAGGGTTTACAGGCCCAAGAACTTGGGCCGTTACATCTTCACTATAAGAATAGAATATTTTTATGATAAAATTATTTACGATAAAAATATTTTTATCACAAATAAGATTATTAATGATGAAAAATTAAATTCATTATAAATAATAAAATATTTATGATGAAAATAATTTTTCATCGTAAATAGTTAGCTATTAGCGATGGAAATAAAATTTCATCATAAATACTAATTATTTATGATGAATATTTTTATCATAAAAAATTTAAATATTTATGATGAAAAATATTTTTTATTAGAAATAATATTATTTACAATGAAAATAATTCATCGCTAATATTTAAAAAAAATAAAAATTTTAAAAATTTAAAAATTATAGATTATTTGAGATGAAAATGTTACATCATAAATAATCAAGTATTTATGATGAAAATAATTTTTCATCATAAACAGTCTATTATTTATGATGAAAAATTTTCATCATCAATATTTCAAAAAAAATAAGAAATTTAAAAAATATAAAAATTATAGATTATTGTGATGAAAATATTATATCATAAATAGTTTAGTGTTTATGATGAAAATTATTTTTCATCATAAATAGAGAATTATATAAAATAAAAAATTTTTATTGCTAATATTTTAAAAAAATAAAAAAATATAAAAATTATAGATTATTTATAATGAAAATATAACATCAAAAATAATTGACTATTTATGATGACAAATAAATTTTTTGATCATAAATATTTAAATATTTATTATAAAAATATTTTCATCATAAATATTTTAAAAAATTAAAAAAATTATAGATTATTTATGATGAAGATATTACATCATAAATAATTTAGTATTTATGATGAAAATTATTTTTCATCATAAATAATTAATTATTTATGATAAAAAAATTTTATCACCAATATTTTAAAAAAATAAAAATTTTAAAATTATAAAAATTATATATTATTTATGATAAAAATATTACATCATAAATAATCAAGTATTTATAATAAAAAATATTTTTTTATCATAAATAATCCATTATTTATGATAAAAATTTTCATCATCAATATTTTAAAAAAATAAAAAATTTAAAAAATTTAAAAATTATGGATCATTTGTGATGAAAATATTGTATCATAAATAATTTAGTATTTGTGATGAAAAATATTTTTCATCATAAATAGTCTATTATTTGTGATAAAAATTTTTTATCATCAATATTTTGAAAAAAATAAAGAATATAAAAAATATAAAAATTATAAATTATTTATGATGAAAATATTTTCATCATCAATATTTAAAAAAATAAGAATTTTAAAAATATTATATCATAAATAATCCATAATTTATGATAAAAAATTATTTTTCATCATACATAGTCAATTATTTATGATGAAAATATTTTTATCATCAATATTTTAAAAAAAATAAAAAATTTAAAAAATAAAAAAATTATAGATTATTAGTGATAAAAATATGTGTCATAAATAACCTAGTGTTGTAATAAAAAATAGTTTTTCATCATAAATAGTTAATTATTTATAAATAAAATATTTTAATCATAATTATTTTTAAAATATAAAAATTTAAAAAATATAAAAATTATAAATTATTTATAATAAAAATATTGCTTTATAAATAACTTAGTATTAGCGATGAAAAATAATTTTTCATCATAAATAGTCTATTATTTATGATAACTTTATTTTTATCGTAAATAATTTTAAAAAAAATAAGAATTTAAAAATATAAAAATTATAGATTATTTATGATAAAAATATTATATTATAAATAATTGACTATTTTCAATAAAATTATTTTCTATTATAAATAAAAATTTTTTACGATAAAAATATTTTTATCGCCAATATTTTAAAAAAAATTAAGAAATTTAAAAAATATAAAAATTATAAATTATTTATGATGAAAATATTACATCATAAATAACTTAATGTTAGTGATGAAAAATAATTTTTTATCATGAATTGTCAATTATTTATGATAAAAATATTTTTATTATCAATATTTTAAAAAAATAAAAAAAATTAAAAAATACAAAAATTATAGATTATTTATGATGAAAATATTACATCATAAATAACCTAGTTTTTATGATGAAAAATAATTTTTTTCATAAATAGTCAATTATTTATAATAAAAATATTTTCATCGTAAATATTTTGAAAATAATGAGAATTTAAAAAATATAAAAATTATAGATTATTTGTGATAAAAATATTACATCATAAATAACTAACTATTTGTAATAAAAAATTATTTTTCATTATAAATAGCCATTATTTGTGATGAAAATATTTTTATCATCAATATTTTAAAATAAATAAAAAAATAAAAAATTTAAAAATATAAAAATTATAGATTATTTATGGTAAAAATATTATGTAATAAATAACTTAATGTTAGTGATAAAAAATATTTTTTTATCATAAATAATCAATTATTTATGATAAAAATATTTTCATCATCAATATTTTTAAAAAAATAAAAAATATAAAAAATATAAAAATTATAGATTATTTATGATAAAAATATTGCATCATAATTATTTGACTATTTATGATGAAAAATTATTTTTGATCATAAATAATCAATTATTTACGATAAAAATATTTTCATCGTCAATATTTCAAAAAAAATGAGAACTTTAAAAAATATCAAAATTATAAAAATAATTAAAAATTTAAAATTTAAAAAAATGACTTTTGATACTAAAAAGAAATCATTCTCTAAGTATTCAAATTTTGTTGGATGATGCAACAAAATTCTTTACCCACAATCGAATCAACCGTCTATAAGATCACTATTATATATATGCTATTTTACTATTGGTCTTACATTATTCGCTTTGCATTATCAGATCTGAGATCGATGAATTTATTATATATGAGATATTGTTATTTGATTTTGAGCATGAGTATGTTATGTCAATATATATGTATCAGAGATTGATGGCATGATTATATGGATATGACATATCTGAATTGATCATAATGCAAGTCGGAATTGATTTGATGAAATCAACACCTAATGATTAAATGAAAAGAAAGAGATATATAGTATGGACTAGTCTTGTCATGTGGAACAGCCGGCCAGAAGCTTATGCCTGAGACAGCCCGTCAGGAGCTTATGCCTGGGACAGCCCCCACTGGCTTACAGGTGGATCAGCCGGTCAGGAGCTCATGCCTGGGACAGCCCGTCAGGAGCTTATACCTGAGACAGTCTCTCACGAGCTTTCGTACGGAGACAGCCGGTTAGGAGCTCATCCTGAGACAGCCTTGAAAGGCTTTTTATGTAAAAATTGATTCGGATGATGACTGAGGTATAGACTTGGATAGTCCAAAGTCAGAAAGAAAAAGGTTAAAAATCATATGATTATGAAAAGAGAAATGAAAGATAAGACATAAAATAATTGTTGAACAAAAATGTTTCACCTGTTAACACGTGATAATGCATCTATTTTAACAAGACAGAAAATTTATGAACGTTTGCCGTATTCTGAATATTCAACATAAGATTTTATATTTTATTGCTTATCCTTATTTTCAGATTATATTATTATATCAGTGTGATATAGAAATTCTTACTGGGCTGTAAAGCTCACACCCCTTCATCTTTTTTTTTCTTCTCAGAGATACAGGATGTTTATGATTGACTATGGCTTGGACTTACAAGTGAGAGGATGCATAGATAGAGTATCGTTGATACCTGATCAGAGGATTGAATGAATGTTAATTATAATTATGTAAGTTTTATGAATTATTATTGAAATTAAATATTATGGTCGATAAGATTGTAATGATTTATTTTGGCCTTGCATATTCTTTAGGACTTGCTCTAAGGAGTGTGCAGCCATCACGTATCCGACCTGGGTGTTGGATTCGGGGCGTGACAAAGTGGTATCAGAGCTCAAGTTATGATCATTAAGGATTATAATATAAGTGATTTAAATACTACAGAGTAATAACAGAGTTTAGGTTATGATCATTGGAGATTATGATATAAGTGATTAGGATTTGATAAAATGATATTAGAGCTTAAGTTTAAGTCACTAGGGATTATGAAGTGATATCAAAACCTTATGCATAATCAATAGGATGTGACAGAGTGATATTAGAGAATATGATAGAATAGTACTAGAGCTCAAGTTTAAGGTCACTAGGGATTGATATATAAGTGATATCAAAACTTTGGGATTATAACATGATTGATAATATCAGAGTTTAAGATTATGATCATTAAAGGTATGATAGAATGATATTAGAGTTTAGGTTATGATCACTAAAAAATATGATTTAAGTAGTATTTGAGTTTAAGGTTATAATTATTCAGAATTATAATTTTAATGATATCTGAACTTAGGTTATGATCATGAGAAACATGATAGATATAAAAGAGAAGATTCAATATTTAGATTTCAAATCAATAGATATTAAGATGAAATTTATGCATAAGTGGCGTATGATGTTCATAATAAAATTGATGAGTTATATCTTGGATTTCAATTAGTAGGGTGGCCTGAATATAAGAAGAGTTGACCTTAGAAGGAAGTGGGAGGTATTGATATGTTATGTTGAGTATACTCGATGATTTTGGAATGCTAAACTTATATGAAAGAAAATCATGATAACTTTTCTGATTTTGATGTTAATTATCTGAGCATTATAAATTTTAAATTTATTAGAAAGAAGTTAGGATATAGTCTAAGAAGAAATTTCATAATATGAGAGAGAAATATTTTTGAGCATTGAACCTATAAGAGGATCATATATGAAACTCAATCTTAGATGAAAAAAATATACTTTAATTTTATTATGAGAATATGAGATACAAATTTTGATAAAATCTTTGATTACTCAAAATATTATATTATGAATATGATTCCTTGATCTTTCAAGTTGCATTGAATTTCAAGTCAAAAGTTTACTTTTCTAAGTGGATCAAAAGTATTTTGATATTGTTGTTAAATTAAAGAAAAAAATTTATTTTGTCAGAGTATGATATACAAGTTATGATGAAATCTTTAATAATTCGTATTACTATCTTTGGATTAGATTTTTTTTAATTTTTCTTATGATTGTTGAAGATGGTGAAGTGTATTAAGTATTCAAGATAAAGTTTGAATTTCTGAATTGAACTAAGACATCTTGCTAGTGTTAAATTTTGAATGACTTATACAAGGAATAAGATTTTGTATGGATTTATTGATTAATATTAAGGATTATGATGAAGGGAGCTCTATAAGAAATAACCAAGTTGATTCTACTTAAGGATGTTGGCTTGAATTCTTCTAGTTTGTCAAGTTAGAATTAATTCTTTTAAAAAGAAAGATTGATTTAAAAATTATCTAAATGATTATAAGGTAAATCTAAGGTTAACTTCAATTGATTCTAGACATGTTGGATTCTTGAAGAGTGATGAAACTTATACAATGATTTCAAATATAGGAAGTGGATCAAGATTTAATTTTTATATGCTATACCCAAAGGTAGTAAAGATAAAAAAACTTAAAATTTTATCCTAAGTCTTATATGAAATTTGAAGGATGGGATCTATCCAGGATTGATCTAACATATAAGGATATTTTTATCTTTAATAGACTTATATAATTTGATAAATTAAGATCAGAGTGCGCAGCAAAAGCATGGTGGGTTAAATCGATTAGAAATATTAATTCTTTGATTCAAAAGATATTATGAAATATATTAGTTGTAAATAAGAAAGGATTTTATCGATAATGAAAGAATACTATAGATCTTGATCTAATCTAATCATAGTCAGATAATTTTTATCAGTAGGTTATTTTATTATAGATAATGCCCAGAACCTTAGACATCTCAAATTTATTATTAACAGTTTGATAATTTATTATTAGTTCAAACTTATAATGTCTTGATATAGATCTAATATTTTTTCAAATTTAATATTGTTACTCGAACTGATATAGAAGATTGAGGTTTTCTTAAGATGAGAGTCTACATATAAAATTTGTTGGAAGGTCAAGAGAAGAAAGAAATCGATGATTGTGAAGAGTGCCGATGTTTGGCCTTTATTTATTTTTCTATCGTAGGCAGTCTGAGATAATTATGAATTTCGAGTGGAATGTATTAGATAAATAACGGTGGTATATTAATACAAGTCCAAAATATTACAGTACTTCAAAAAGTTGAGAAATCAATAAGAGGAGATAAATTTGAGATTTCAAATAATTTTTGTTATAACAAGATCATGAGAAATAAATAATATATAAGACATTATCGTAAGCTTGAGAATGATATGAAGATGGATACTTTAAAATATGTATCTCGAATGATATAACTTAATTTCAAGGACGAAATTATTTGAAGGGGGGAGAATGTAACACCCGACCCAATTGAGCCCAGAATCAGCCCACAGCCCATACAAAAAAAAACAGGATAGGCAAACGAAGAAGAGTCCTACTGGGAGTCTTCTTTCGCTCAAATACACCGGAAGAGAAGCTGGATCCGAGGAGGATTCGACCTCCCCTCCATCCTATAAAAACCCCCTCTCCTTTCCTCTAAGGTTGGCCACGACGAGCACCGGATTTCTCCTTTTATTTTTCTCGAATTTTTGCGTTGAAGATGCGGATGTCATCATCGTGTTCATCTCAAATACTCGTCAGAGACCTCACTAGAGTCGGAGGTAAGCCCTTCTCCTCTTTTCCCTCTTCCTTCCCCTCCTTTTCATGGCTTCATGCACCCTCGTCGGCCGTCGGGATCGTCAAAAAATTCATAAAATATCATGATCCTATTTTGCTCTGTTCGAACGAGCCATCTTCCTCTCTTTTCTGACCACCGGCGTCGCCGTTTGCGGCGTCTCACCCCTAGAATAGGACCCTCATCCCTCTATCCCTCTTTCTTGAAGGTCTTGACGGCCGGTGATCGGCCAATAATCGGAATCATGAAGAAAGGGGACGGATCCCCTATTTTTTGAAAAAAAAAAAACATCACTGACCGAACCTTGCTGTCGGCCGGCCTTGCTCCGTTGCCATCGACCAGACACCACCCACCTCGTCGGAGCCTGGGTCACTAGGGGGACCTCATCGGTCTTCCCCTGTTTCGGCCTAAGAGAGGGCCGTGGGAAGAAAAAGGAAAAGAAAAGAAAAGAAAAAGAAAAAGAGAAAGAGAAAAAAAAAAAAGAGAATTTTCTCTCTCCTCTCTCTCTTTTCTCTCTCCTCTCTCCTCTCTCTACCTTCTCTCTATATTTTCTCTCTCTGGATTCTCTCTCTAGACCTTTTTTCTCTCTCTTTATAGATTTTATCTCTCTAAGGTCTTTCTACTCTCTCTCTGGTTGCATCACAGACCCTAGGATAAATTTAAAATAAAAATATGATGATTGGAGATTGCTCCGAAATTCGTGTAGTAGATCTGATCCTAGCCCGATCCTATTCGAAATTTATAATATTTGATTCATATTAAGTCACCCTGATAGGATCTCTGATGATCTCGACCATGATTGCCTCATCTGAAGAATATGAAGATTCTCTCTCCACTTTCTCTCTCTAAAATTTTCTCTCTTCATGGATTTTCTCTCTCTAGAAGTCTTATGGATCAGTGGAGGATCCTGATACTTAGACAAATCTAAATTTTAGTTAATTCTAAGAGAAGTCCTAGATTTGTGTTATTAGGATTGATTATCGATAATTTTCTCCATATATGATTTTTATATTTGATTAGGATTATGAAGAGATATGATTGTCTGTATAAGATGTCAAATGAAATATTTTGTTAAAAAAATTCATAAATTAAAGAAAAATATTGATTTCTGTGCTTGGATCAGTCATCGGTAAAGATAAGAATCCCTATACATGATCACTATTATATATATACTATTTTACTGTTGGTCTTGTATTATTGACTTTGCATCATCGGATTTGAGATCGATGAATTTATTATATCTGAGATATTATTATTTGATTTTGAGCATGAGTATGTTATGTTAATATATATGTATCAGAGATTGATGGCATGATTATATGGATATGACATATCTGAATTGATCATAATGCAAGTCAGAATTGATTTAATGAAATCAACACATAATGATTAAATAAAAAGAAAGAGATATATGGTATGGACTAGCCTTGTCATGTAGAACAGCCGGCCAGGAGCTTATGCCTGGGATAGCCTGCCAGGAGCTTATGCTTGGGACAGCCTCCACTGGCTTACAGGTGGATCAACCGGCTAAGAGCTCATGTCTGGGACAGTCCGTCAGGAGCTTATGCCTAGGACAGCCTCTCACGGGCTTTCGTACGTGGGACAGCCGGCTAGAAGCTCATCCTGGGATAGCCTTGAAAGGCTTTTTATGTGAAAATTGATTCGGATGATGACTGAGGTATAGACTTGGATAGTCCAGAGCTAGAAAGAAAAAGATAAAAATCATATGATTATGGAAAGAGAAATGAAAGATAAAACATGAAACAATTATTGAATAAAAATATTTCACCTGTTAACATGTGATAATGCATCTAATTTAACAAGACAGAAAATTTATGAACGTTTGTCGTATTCTGAATATTCAACATGAGATTTTATATTTTATTGCTTATCCTTATTTTCAGATTATATTATTATATCAGTATGATATAGAAATTCTTACTGGACTGTAAAGCTCACACCCCTTCATCTTTTTTTTCTTCTCAGAGATACAGGATGTTTATGATTGACTATGGCTTGAACTTACGAGTGAGAAGATGCATAGATAGAGTACCGTTGATATTTGATCAGAGGATTGAAGGAATGTTAATTGTAATTATGTAAGTTTTATGAATTATTATTGAAATTAAATATTATGGTTGATAAGGTTGTAATGATTTATTTTGGCCTTGCATATTCTTTAGGACTTGCTCTAAGGAGTGTGCAGCCATCACGTATCCGACCCGGGTGTTGGGTTCGGGGCATGACAAAGTGGTATCAGAGCTCAGGTTATGATCATTAAGGATTATAATATAAGTGATTTAAATATTACAGAGTAATAACAGAGTTTAGGTTATGATCATTGGGGATTATGATATAAATGATTAGGATTTGATAAAATGATATTAGAGTTTAAGTTTAAGTCATTAGGGATTATGAAGTGATATCAAAACCTTATGTATGATCAATAGGATGTGACAGAGTGATATCAGAGAATATGATAGAACAGTACTAGAGCTCAGGTTTAAAGTCACTAGAGATTGATATATAAGTGATATCAAAATTTTAGGATTATAATCAGTAGAGTATGATTGATAATATCAGAGTTTAAGATTATGATCATTAAAGGTATGATAGAATGATATTAGAGTTTAGGTTATGATCACTAGAAAATATGATTTAAGTTTAAGGTTATAATTATTCAGAATTGTAATTTTAGTGATATCTGAACTTAGGTTATGATCATAAAGAACATGATAGTTATAAAAGAGAAGATTCAATATTTAGATTTCGAATCAATAGATATTAAGATAAAATTTATGCATAAGTGGCGTATGATGTCCATAATAAAATTGATGAGTTATATCTTGGATTTCAATTAGTTGGGTGGCCTGAATATAAGAAGAGTTGACCTTAGAAGGAAGTGGGAGGTATTGATATGTTATGTTGAGTATACTCGATAATTTTGGAATGCTAAACTTATATGAAAGAAAATCATGATAACTTTTCTGATTTTGATGTTAATTATTTGAGCATTACAAATTTTAAATTTATCAGAAAAAAATTAAGATATGGTCTAGGAAGAAATTTTATCATATGAGAGAGAAATATTTTTGAGTATTGAACCTATAAGAGGATCATATATGAAACTCAATCTTAGATGAAAAAAATATACTTGAATTTTATTATGAGAATATGAGATACACATTTTGGTAAAATCTTTGGTTACTCAAAATATCATATTCTGAATATGATTCCTTGATCTTTCAAGTTGCATTGAATTTCAAGTCAAAAATTTATTTTTCTAAGTGGATCAAAAGTATTTTGATATTATTGTTAAATTAAAAAAAAATTTTATTTTGTCAGAGTATGATATACAGGTTATGATGAAATCTTTAATAATTCGTATTACTATCTTTAGATTAGATTTTTTTTAATTTTTTTTGTGATTGTTGAAAATGGTGAAGTGTATTAAGTATTCAAGTCAAAGTTCGGATTTCTGAATTGAACTAAGACATCTTGCTAGTGTTAAATTTTGAATGACTTATACAAGGGACAAGATTTTGTATGGATTTATTGATTATATGGATATGATATATCTGAATTGATCATAATGCAAGTCAGAATTGATTTGATGAAATCAACACATAATGATTAAATGAAAAGAAAGAGATATATGGTATGGACTAGCCTTGTCATGTGGAACAGCTGGCCAGGAGCTTATGCCTGGGACAGCCCGCTAGGAACTTATGCCTGGGACAGCTCCCACTGGCTTACAGGTGGATCAGCCGGCCAGGAGCTCATGCTTGGGACAGCCCGTCAGAAGCTTATGCCTGGGACAGCCTCTCACAGACTTTCGTACGTGGGACAGCCGGCCAAGAACTCATCCTGGGATAGCCTTGAAAGACTTTTTATGTGAAAATTAATTCGGATGATGACTGAGATATAGACTTGAATAGTCCAAAGCCAGAAAGAAAAGGTTAAAAATCATGTGATTATAAAAAGAGAAATGAAAGATAAGACATGAAACAATTGTTGAACAAAAATATTTCACCTGTTAATATGTGATAATGCATTTATTTTAACAAGACAGAAAATTTATGAACGTTTGCCGTATTCTGAATATTCAACATGAGATTTTATGTTTTATTGCTTATCCTTATTTTTATATTATATTATTATATCAATATGATATAGAAATTCTTATTGGGCTGTAAAGCTCACACCCCTTCATCTTTCTTTTTCTTCTCAGAGGTACAGGATATTTATGATTGACTATAGCTTGGACTTACGAGTGAGATGATGCATAGATAGAGTACCGTTGATACCTGATCAGAGGATTGAAGGAATGTTAATTGTAATTATGCAAGTTTTATGAATTATTATTGAAATTAAATATTATGGTTGATAAGGTTGTAATGATTTATTTTGGCCTTGCATATTCTTTAGGACTTGCAGCTCTAAGGAGTGTGCAGCCATCACGTATCCGATCCGGGTGTTGGGTTCGGGACGTGACAAAACCACATTAGCCGTCTTGGAGAATAAAAATCATATGGGGTGGGCACTATAGGCCATCATATGGGATGGGTTTAATTTTATATCATATTATCTTTTTTTCACATCTTAAAAAAAAATTTAGAAATCAAATAGGAATTAGATTTCTCTTACTAATAAAAACTGTTAGTTCCATAATTAAAATATTAATAAAAAAATAAAATATATGCCTAAGAGAGATCCATCGTGACCGTTCATATCCTCTTTCTTCCTCATGAAGCATCTCTATCTATTATCTTCCTCATTAAGCCATTTCTCCCATCCATAAGATCTTCCTCCCAAGTCTTTTTCTCCTCTTTCAAATCCCACATGCTATCTCTCCTGTCCACGAGGTCTTCCTTGAGTCCCCTTATCTTTTTTCAATTTTTTTTTTTTAAGATCTTTGCATCTAAAAATTTGAAAAAATTATACATCATTTTACCTAGCTAGATGCATATATTGAGACGTTGAATGAATATTTTGCTAGATAAGTATCAGCTGATCATATATTGTGCACTGATGAATATTAGGTTAGATAAATTATGTATCAATTTATTTATGGATGTATATTAGATCACTGTTGGATTTATATTAAAAAAATTTACAGTATATATCCCATCTAGTGTGTATCATTTGGTTATGTACTGTATATTGATGAGTGCTATATTCTGAAAACTGTATATTGCTTTATCTAGATGTGCGTATTATGATATCAGATGAATATTTTAGTAGGTATATATCCACTAGTCATAGACTATGTATTGATGAATGCTAAGTTTGATAAACTATATATCAATTTATCTATAAATATATATTAAATCATTATTGGATGTATGTCAAAAAAATTTATATTATGTATCGATTTATTTGTAAGTGTATGTTGATCTGTTTGATGATTAATTTATTATCTATAATGATCATATAGCATGTCTCATTAAAAAATATGTGCTGAAAATGAATAAGAAAGTGAATATTTATTTTTTTAATCACAGAACTAATAACTTCGTTAGTAAAAAAAATTATCTTTAATCATTATTTTTTAATATCAATATTAAAAAAATAATAACAAATTATGAAGCTCATCCTATATGATATTTTATAGTATCTACCCCATGTGATTTTTTTTCTGCATATGATATGATACCCAATGGTCGCTTGCATGGGCTCTACAACGGTCAAAAGCGTCGGACCATTTTTCCATGTACAACCGGATTGAGAAGGTGACATGATCCAATGGCCATGCAATATACATCTATTTCATCTATCTATTCTTTTTTTGGTAAGAATTTCATCTATCTATTCATTCATCTATCGCCATCTATTTCACGTGGCATTGGTTTGGAAATGAACAGCTTTTTGTACAAAAATCCTACTTGATGCAACTTCTTGTCTTAACACCAAAAAATCATATCATTTTAATAAAATAAAAATAAAAAAAATATCCCTTCAAATTTAGATTATTTATATTAATATTTTAAAATTTTAAAAATATCAATTAATTATCAAAACTTCAAATTTATTGTAATATGGCCCAACCATCTATTTGTATCTTAACATTATTAACAAAATGAAAAAAAAAGATCTTGCTTCAGTGAAATTATTTTTTGTCGTTCATACACTCGTATATATTTTAAAATACTCTATTTTCTATCAATCATCCATTTATATGGATGTTAAAGTGTCCAAATCTTTATAAATTATTTGTCAGCACATATCTTAAAATACTATGGTCTCAATCATCCATCAGCATCACAGATTTTCAAGATCATTATTCTTTATCATTTATTCTCCTATATAGATCTCAAAAGTACTTCATCTACGATCCATTCATTTGTATAGATCTCAAAGCACTTAGTTCTCTATTATCCATTCGTTCATACAAATATTAAAATACTCCATCCTTTATCATCTATTCATTTTGCACAAATTTTTTAAAATACTCTATCTCAGTCAATCATCTACCTGCACAAATATCAAAGCATTCAATTATTTTTACAAATATCAAAAAGTTGCATCCTCTATTATCTATCCATCTGCATAGATCTCAAAGTACTTTATCTTTTATCATAGATCCTCTATCATCTATTTACCTACATAAATTGTAAACACTCTGTTTCTTAATTGTTTATCATTCATCTATTTACATATATCTCAAAGTACTTCATTTATTATTATTTATATATTTGTATTGATCTTAATGTGCCTTATTTTTTATCTATCGGGGTTATTTTAAATCTTCTTATTTCTTTTAATCATTGGCTTTCTTCTATTCCTCTCACTCTTGTTCTAATGTCTGTATCGAATTATCTTAATGTTGATACTATTCTTCCCTCCTTGGAATATTGATCCTATTTACCACCTTCGTCCATCACCCATATCGTCGAGCACGTCATTTCACTACCATGCCTGGAGGTCCTGGGCGTGACCTGCTTGTTTGGGCTGACAGTGGACATCCAATACCTACCGGGGAAAGATTCTTTTTTCACCACGTCGGGCTTTTTTTTTTTCCCTCTCTTCTTGCTTGACTTCACTTCCTTCCGTACATACGAATTAATCACCACACACGGTATTAAAAAATTTGAATTTTTATTTAAATAATATTTAAAAAAATTATAAAATTAATATATTTTTTAACTTATTTATAAAAATGATACAAAATTATAAAATATTATTTTAAATAATATTTTTTTAATAAAAAATATCATTTGAAATGATGTTTCTTCGAAAAAAAATCATCATTTGTAACGACATTTTTGAAAGTGCCATTTCAAATCGTATTTTCAAAAACACCATTTCAAATGTCGTTTTTGACGTTTTCAAAACCATCCCTACACCATAGATTTTTTACCTATTTATAGTTAAATTTAAAAAAATTATCAAAATAATGCCGAACTCAAATTATTTACAAAAATACTACTCAAAAAAAAGATGCTCTTTGAAAGGGTGACTTTCTTTGCCAACTCACCTAGCTAGGGGTCAGGTGGACGAGAGAAATGAGTCACCCTTTGATAAGGCGGCTTTATAAATCATCCTTTCATAGGACGACTCTCCTTTTTCTACTTCCACCATTTACTCTTCATTAACTTTAAAACATAAATATAAATAAGCAAATACCTCCTATTTGAAATCAATAAAAATATCAAAAAAATTAAAATCCAAGTCATAAATTTTAGTTCAAATTCTCCCCTTTTCTATATCCTCATTTATTTTACTCTTCATTAACTTTAAAATATAAATATAAATAAACAAAAATCTCCTATTTAGAATCAATAAAAATATCATAAAAATTAAAATCCAAATCATGAATTTTAGTTCAAATTTTTTTCAAATTTAAAACTTTTAAAATTTTCAAATGAATAAGTTAAAGGGTCTCAAAATTCATTAAAAATAATTTTATAACTCACTAACATAATTATCACTAATTTTGATTTTAAGAAAATATATATTTTATATAGCTTTCTATATAAGTGTTAGTTTTCTGATTTAGAAAATTTTCGAGATCCGTAACGGCATAAATTATGTCCAACTGATTTCAACAAATTTTGGCAAGATAAGTTTAATTCAAAGTAGTTTATAATTCAACCAAAGTAGTTTGAATTAAACTTACATTGTCAAAGTCAGTTAGGCACAATTTGTGACTATCTACCGTTACAGATTCTAAAAATTTTCTAAGTCAGAAAACTGACACCAATATAGAGGCTATATAAAATATATATTTTTTTGAAACTGAAATTGATGGTAATTGATCCTTGGATGTTAGTGAGTCACAAAATTAATTTTTAATGAATTTTAAGATCCTTTAACATATTCATTTTGAAAAATTTTTTTTAAAAGTTTCGGATTTGGAAAAAATTTAAACTAAAACTCAAATTTTGACTTCTTATTCTTAAGGATTTTAATTTTTTTGATATTTTTATTGATTTTAAATAAAAAATATTTACTTATTTATATTTATATTTTAAAGTTAATAGAGAATAAGGGATGTAGGTGCCTACATCCCTTATGTAGATGCCTACGTCAGGGTAGGCGCCTACATAAGGGATGTAGGCGCCTACATCAAGGATGTAGTTGCCTACATCCATTCTATTGATTTCGATGTATGTGCCTACATCCATTCTATTGGTTCTGATTTTAGACGCTTTTGTTCCATCATTTTTATATTCATTGGACCCAAGGCATCGAACTAGTTCGGAATATTGAGTTCATCTTCTTTCTCTTTTTCTTTCGTTCCTCTCAAAATCTCTAGCTCCCATCTCCATAACCATTATTCCATCTCCACTCACATTTTAAATCTCAAACCAAAAACCTTTTTTCCATCTTCAGCCAACCTTCGAAAGATGGCTTGAAAGATGCATATTCCCCAATGCCAAAAAGCAACCAGAAAGCAGAAGGGGAAGAGGAGCAAGCGAAGCACCAGCTTCATCACCTCCTTTAAGATCACCTACCAGAAGTGAAAGCAGAAGGAGAAGAAGAGTAAGTGAAGCACCAGCTTCATCACCTCCTTCGAGATCACCTCCTCCAAAAACTCTAGTAAGTGATAAAAATATTCTTTCAGCTCATATTATTGATATGAATTTTTCAGCTCGTATTGTTGATATGAATTTCTTAGATTCAGAGGGATTCGAGATTGCAAACTTGATTAGAGCTATGGGGCACAGCTGAAGCCCCAATGTTTATGAAATTAGTTAGAAAATTTTATGAGAATATTTCATTTGAAGAAGATACCGTATCATCCTCAAAAGAAAAAAAATTTATTTTGATGATGAAATACTAGGATAAATTTTAAAACTTCCAACCGTAGGTGATCTACAGGACAGTAAAGGAGATAGAAGTATAAGAATAAAAACTGTTCTTGGGGTAAAGAATCACTGTCAATTTCGTAAAATTCATGGGAGATACTTAAATATTGAAATGAGACTCCTCTATATGTTATATATTGTGATAATGTAGTACTGTATTTTTTTGAATGTAGAATGGTTTATATATTGAATGATTTATATAGCCATTCATTTTATGAGAAATATAATTTTCAATGCATGAAAATGATAATGTGACTAATTCATTACTAGTAAATGTCTGGTAGCACAATATTGTCACATAATACAACTTAAACACATAATACAGTTCATCTCTGAATATAAAACAATATTGAAAATACAATCCCACAAAAATACGTAAAACAATATTGAAAATATATCTCCAGAGCCTTTAATTTTTTTCACTGAGTTCAATCTTCGATCAGTGCTAACACAACCACCAACATCTAAATTTATATTGTTAAAAATTTATGGAGGTTCGTGCAAATAAGGTTGAGGTTCTTCTACATTAATATCAGGCTGAACATCTTCATCTTCATCATCATCATCACTGCTACTGTCCTAATCCAACTAATAGTCTTCATCCTCACTGTCATCTGCACAAAACTTAGATTATCAAAATTTATTCTACCGCCTATCCAGCCATTATCCCCTATATGAGTGTTGTTCTGCAAACATGACCTCAACACTATCGGTTTGCACCATATGAGTTACGAAAGGCGAAGAAGGCCCAAGAGTATTGCCCTACTATAGTACCCAAAACTCGATATATCTTTCTTTTCAATATATAATTCTAAAATCGATATTCTGAATATTACAAAGAAAATGTCAGTATTTCTTGGATATCTTCATTGTCATCAATTGAAACTAAGGGGGGGCGAGGCTGCGGGGGCCACTGTCGGGCCAAGGGGGCGGGGCTGCCACCGACCGTGGGCCGGGGGGTGGGAGGGCGGCCGCTGCTGGGCCAAAGGGGGGTTGGGGCTGCCGTCGGGCCAAGGGGGGCTGGTGGGGAGGGGGGTCGGCCGCCGTCGGAGGGGCCTCTGCCAGGCCAAAGGGGGCGGGGCTACCGTCGGCTGGGGGCCAGAGGGGTGGGGGGGCGGCCGCTGCCGACAGAGGGAGAGAAGAGGGGGAAGAGAGAAGAGGGGGAAGAGGGAGAGAAGAAGGAAGAGGGGCTTATCGGCACGATGAGCTTGTCAAAGATTGGTCGGAGTGGTCAGAGCGGGGATCGACGGTGAATGGGCGGAGAAAGGGCGAGGTTCGGCGATGAACGGGCGAAAAATAAAAAATAGAAGAGAAGAAAGAGCTTGACTTTGAAAACGTCATTTCAAATGGTATTTTTCAAAATGTCATTTTGAAATGACGTTTTTTTTTTTTTTTTTTTTGATCCTTTGATTCTACGGGGACGAGAGAGGAGATGACGTGGAGTAAAAAAATACTATTTGAAATGGTATTTTATGATTTTACATCAATCTCTATAAATAAATTGAAAAATATATTAATTTTATAAATAATTTTTTTAATATTATTTTGATACAGAGCTCCAAAGAATCTCTCCTTATTGGGATGTACATGTAGCTGCACCTCACCAAGGACAAACAGTCCAAAGAAATAGAGGTGCAAGAGCTGAGCATCTCACATCAATTGCTCATCGCTCCAAGTGCCTACGTCATCAGAAACACGTGCATCCTTAACCCCGTGCACTTTCTCGCTAGTAGCGACAGATTTCGGGATTGACAATTGTGGCAGGCAAGAAATGGACCCAAGATAACACCGTCGCGAATCTAACGCGGCCGGCAAATCAATGGGCGGGTAAAAACTTCATGTGCTCATTGACAAATATTTATCCTTCAATATGATTTCAAAATTGATAAACTTATGTGGCCAACCATAGTTATAAGACTCCACATTCCTTCTAAATTTTTAGGTATTTTATATTTTAATTCCTATGTATACATCATCTCGACAATAATGGGATAATATATCCGGTTCGTCAAAAAAAAAAAAAAAAACTCACATGCTCTGCACCAACTGTCAGGCTGGGATTTGCGAGTCCATCATGATCCAAGGGATTGGATGCTGGATTATAGTTTTGAGATCGTACATGGTTATGTTGCGGATGGTGGGATGGCAAGAGGGATTGGAAATCAAGACAACATCCTGTTATATGTCGGCGATATGTATTATTGCATCAAAAATGAGCCTTTGCCAAAAATATTGTGATGATAGCAGTCGTTATTTGCCATGTGTGATTTTAAATTTGCATATTAGTATTATAATTATTGCCAAGGTTTTAAAATGTGGATTGTTTAACGGACCATTGAATTCCATTGTGGAATGGTGACATCAATATCACATACTAAATATTAATTATATATATAAATTATATCATATAAATACTAAAATTTTTAAAATTCATCAATACTTTTCCAACAAATTTTACAGTTCTTTATTATGCACAAAACATCGGTATAATACATAAAATCTTGATATTATTAAAGATAATTTAGATCTTTAACAAATACTAATTATATTAGAAATGATAATCATAGTTTTGGTGAAAAAGCAACCAAATCAAAGTTATGGATTTACCGGCTCATCCTATTTTTCGGGCCCAAATTTCATTATTTTAATAGATTCTGAGGTCGTTTTATGTTTAGGAGTCCATCTTTGATTCAGTTCATGTTCTTAGTTTTTATTTAATTTTTAATTTTACAGAACTATCCGTGTTAGGGTTAAGACACTATAAATAGCTTTGTTTGTATTTATTCGATTCTTATCAATAAAATCTTCAGCTTATTTCTCCAATTGAAATTGAAAGTTTTTTTTTTGATACCTTGAAGGATTTCACCTTATATGAATCCTTATTTTCTTTCACCAACATTGCATCATATTAATCCTATTTACCACCTTCGTCCCTCCCCCATTGTCGAGAAAACATCTCAGTATCAGTTCCTTGAGGTCCTTAATTAGCCGACCGACTTGTTTGTCTAGTACCTAGATTGATGGATGGAGGTTTGGAAACATCCAAATCTTGTGGGCTCGGTAGATTTCAGAATTGATAACCGGGGCAGAAAATGAATCGACCTTGCACAACATTGTCATGATTCTGATGCAAACGTGAAATCTACTGGCCAGCAGAAACCTCAAGATAGGGATTTTTTTTTTTTTTTTTTGGGTGGAGTAAAGATGATTCCGAACAGAGAAACAAATCAGTTTTAGCTTTTATGAATGATTAATTAAGATGCGGTAGTGAGAGCAAGTCCATTGCAAAAATCAGATACACGGTGGCATTTTTTCCTTTCGGAGTACAATAGTATGCCAGAAGATACTCAGAAATATTAGCTCCGAAACCAAGACGCAGCTCCTAAACAATAATTATCTTGCAATTCCCAGACACCTGCAGCAGTGAGCTGGAATGGCTTGGGAACGTCAAAATTGGTATGTAGATGTTCAAGAAAGTTTCATTTAAAAAAAAAATGTACAAGAAAGTAGAATTCTACTGTACGATGCGTCCAAATATTACTATCGATTTGTTTCCACTGGGGATGAGCTTGCTCACTTGCAAATCTCGTGCTCTTGAAACACGTTATCAGGCAAGCATCTGATGGCATGTAAATTTATTCGTATACGTCTTTAAACATTCATTAGTGCTAGATGACTTTACACATACAATTCCTTACAATGTCCAAACTGAAGAGTAGTAGATGGAAGCATTGTGTTAGTGATTCAAAAGCAATTCCCTAACAAGATGATCTGACAGCAATAAGGATAACAATGACAATAATAATGAAAGCAACATGTTCCGTTGTAAAGCAGACTACAATTTGCCTCTATGCCGCTCAAGTGGGATCGATCTCGTGGATTCAATTAGGGGCCACGACCGGGAACGTGGATTGACGAGTTTCCTCGTGATACACAGTATGTCCACTTGAAAAGCATGTTCTCCATGTCATGGGCCACAAACTAGCGGACTAAATTAGACTTTTGAAAAATCTCCGTTCCTCGTTGGCTGTAATCGTTCCCTTTTCTGTGGTTGAGCGCCTCCTATTTTCTCGAGCCACTCGCCCGAGATTATGTAGATATTATTCCCTCATATTGTACTTCAAAGATTCATTACATCGTTCATTATCGCCCCCAACAAAGAGAAAACAACGCATAGAAACTGTATCGTTTTAACTACAGAATTTGGTCAGGGAAGACTACTCGCAGATTCTGCATTTTAATTTCTGGTTTATACCAACGCTTAAAAAAGCGCCGTAATGTTTTGACGCGCTCGGCAAATTTCCGACGCCTCCTCCAAGGGTCGGAAATTTTCTATAGTCTTTCTATATGAATTATCTGATTCCTTCTAAACTGTATGTTCTTTTCTTCGTACCATAAATTTTTGTTTTCTACTTATCAGCCATCTGGAACTCCTGGAAATAAGTGTCCCGGATCGGAAGTTCATATGATCTAATCTACGAGACCATCCAAGTCTCGCCAAATTAGATCGATGCTTTGCCTCTACTGAGTGGCATTATGCTTTTCCAACGGCTTTTGTGTCAATCTTGGGGCGTCCCACCTCAGACCCACACACCACTGTTGCTCTTCCTTAACCCTCGGATTGACAAAATGAATTAGCTCCAGCGGCCTTTCAAATTTGAGAACAAGTGGTATCCCCATCCCGAATTTGATGATCACATTAAAAATATGTGGAATGAAACAGCTGACTGCTTTGACGCAGCTCAAAACCATGTATGTAAATCTTGATTCTTATGATTTAAATTTCAGGCAATGGAACAAGCTCCATTTCGGCAATATCACATTAAAAAGAAGGCTATCACTCTCACATTTTCTCTGTAAAAGAGGTGGTATTAAGTTCTTCTTGTTGTACGGGGGGAGTACTTCACATTTTCAACATCATTATTTGGAGCCTCTCCATGCCTTAAAAGGTTAAAATCTTCAATTAGTTGTGTTACAACAACAAGCTTCTCACAGCAGGCAATCTTTAGAAGAAAGGTATTCAAGGCCTCGGTTCCTATTTGCTGTGCTCCTCCTTTCTTAATCATTTACTACTTACATGTGATTACTCTAAGGGTTCGTCTGGTTGCGATGAATCTAATATAAATTTTATATCGAATTACCATATTTGATATGAAAAATGAAAAAGAGAGATAGTAACGAAATTGATGGATCCCATACTTATTTTTTAAAGAGAAAAAATAAAATAAATACATTAGAAAGGTTGGTATTTGATAAATTTTCAAGTTATGATAATTCACGCTTAATAAAATATTTATAATAAAAAATATATATAATTATTAAATTTATTTTGATATTTTTTCAAATTCATTCACTAAAGAGTTTTTCAGAAAAAATAAAGATGCAAATGATATTACGTAAAAACCTATGTGATTATAATCATTATATAAAAATTGATTGGAGATGATAATATTTTTTGATATTAAATAATATTTTTTATTAATAGATAATTTATATATTTAACCATATTTCTGTATAGAATTATCTCCAACCAAACGTAGTATTCTTTTTCAGTATTATTTTTTGAAATAATTTTTTGATCAATAAAATATAGTAAAAATTATTTTTTTCAATCTCTTTTTCAGATAAATAATTTTAAAAAATCGTTAAATTATTCGATAATCTGATATACACCAAACGGATCTTAAGTTATCCTGGAACGCCATACCTCATAAAACCACTAATCAGCAACTTCAAGAGAGAATATGGGAGGTCTGGCATCGTCGGGGGATCTCGCCACTCAAGAAAAATACACTCTCAGCTTACCCGACAATTATCTCGGTGAGATTTTGGTATTCATGAAGGAGCGAAACAATCTCATGATATTCAGATACGAGGCACCGCATAGTTCAGTGCTGGCCAGATAAATGATTCTGCTAAACAAGGATTGGCCTCTCAAGTCCAAAGCCGACACGCTATCCACCGTGCATATGCGCCGGTTGACTTCCACTTGGTGCATGCAATACTTCCTCTTCTCCATGTCGAGGGCCACAGACTAGAGGACGTATGAAAAATATTTGTACCTCCGAGACTCCAATGGTTCCTTTTTCTGTGGTTTAACGCTGCTTATTTTCTTGAGCCATTCATATGCTGCTTGAAAGATTCGTCACATCGGTGACGGAATCGGACCCAACCAAGAGAAAACACAGCTTAAAAAATATGTATATATATTTTTATGTAACATCCCGGCCCAAATGGGCCCAAAATCAAGCCCAAAACCCAAAACCATACAAAAAAAAAAAGAGAGAGAAGAAACAGAACGGGAAGAAGACTCCCGATGGGAGTCTTCTTCTCCGATGAATCCCGGATAGAAAGGGAGTCCTAGGACCACCGGAGCCCTAGGGACCCCTATAAATAAGCCTCTCCCTCTCTCAAGACCCTCCACCAGTGATCTTCGAGCCTGATTCCTCTCCTTTTCTCCGTAGAAGCCGCGGCAGCCTCTTCTCATGTTCGTCTGAAATCGATGGTCGAAGAGGCCACCGGAGTTCAGGTAAGGCTCCAAATTTTCTTCCTCTCCCTCTTTCCTTTCTCCCCATGGCTTAGATCCTCACCGGCCGTCGGGATCATCGAAAAATCCATGAACAAGGTGAACCCCTGTTTTGCTCTGTTTCGGCCGGGCCCTTTCCTCTCTTTTCCGACCACCGGCGCCGTCGGTTGCGGCGTCTCACCCCTAGGATAGGACCCTCACCTCTCTAACTGTCGTCCTCGGTAAGCCTTGGCTGCCGGCGATCGGCCAATGGTCGAAAATCATGAAGAAAGGGGCGGGTCCCCTATTTTTCGAAAAAAAAAAGGGAGAAAGCTCGCTGGCCGAACCTCACCGCCGGCCGGCCTTGCTCTGTCACTATCGAGTGGATGCCGCCCACCTCGTCGGAGCCCGTGCCACTGAGGGGGACCTCACGGTCTTCCCCCGTTTCGGCCCAAGGGAGGCCACTGGAAGAAAAGAAAAGAAGAAGGAAAAAGAAAAAGAAAAAGAAAAGGAAAAAGAAAGAAAAGAAAAAGAGAAGAAGAAAAAGAAAAAGAGAAAGAAAAAGAGAAAGAGAAAAATAAAAATAAAGAAAATAAAAATAGAAAAAAATAAATAAATAAAAGAAGAAGAAGAGAGAGAAATTTTCTCTCTCTCCTCTTCCTCCTTTCTCTCTCTCCTCTCTCTACCTTCTCTCTCCAGTTTCTCTCTCTAGATTCTCTGCCTATTTTCTCTCTCTAAAATTTTTCTCTTTTTATGGATTTTATCTCTCTAGAGTCTTTTTCTCTCTCTCTGATTTCATCACGGATCTTAGGATAAATTTGAAATAAAAATAAGATAATTTGAGATTGCTCCGAAATTCGTGCAGTAGATTTGATCCCAGCTCGATCTTATTCAAAATTTATAATATTTGATTCATATTGAGTCACCTTGATAGGACCTCTGATAATCTCGATCATGATTACCTCATCGAAAGGATACAAAAATTTTCTCTCTCCACTTTCTCTCTTTACTTTCTCTCTCTAAAATTTTCTCTCTCTTCATGGATTTTCTCTCTCTAAAAGTCTTATGGATCAGTGGAGGATCCTGATACATAAACAAATCCTAATTTTGGTTAATCCTAAGAGAGGTCCTAGATTTATGTTATTAGGATTGATTATCGGATAATTTTCTTCATATATGATTTTTTTATATTGATCAGGATCATGAAGAGATACGATTATCTGCGTAAGATGTTGAGTGAAATATTTTATTTATGAAATTCATAAATCAAAGAAGAACATTGATTTCTGTGCTTGAATCAGTCATCGGTAAAGGTAAGAATCCCTTTACATGATCATCCTTATATATGTTATTTTACCGTTGGTTTTATCTCATTGATTTTGCATCGTTGGATTTGAGATCGATGAATTTGTTATATCTGAGACACTGTTATTTATTTATGTGATTTTGAGCATGAGTATGCTATATCAATACATATGTATCAGCGATTGATGCACTACAAAAAAAAACGTAATTACCGACTTTTTTTTGTCGACGCTTTTGGTAAGCGTCGGTAGGTTGCGCTGACCTGCCGACGCTTTTAAAAAGCGTCGTTCATTAACGATGCTTAAAAGCATCGTAAACTTTGTGCGTGTCAACGTCGACGCTTTTAGCAAAAGCGTCGTTAAATAAATAAAATACCGGTGCTTTTTAACGACGCTAAAAAGCGTCGGTAGGTTCGTTTAATATCCCCCTCCTCCCGTGCCCTAATCTATCTACCGCCGCCCCTTTAATTTCCACCCGTTCCTCCGCCGACCCCGGCCCATCTCCGCCGCCGGCACTGCACCCGCCGTCCACGCCTCACCTCTGTCCGCCGCTCTCCTCTGCTGCCGCGTCCGTCGACGCCGCACCCGCGCGGTCCAAGCCATACACCGTTCGCCACCCGATCGGCCCTCCTCCTCCTCCTTCCCTTGTTCGGCTGCTCCAAGCTTCCCACCATCCCACTTCGCCATTCGGCCACCCCAAATCGAAGGGAAACAAAGCCTGCTCGGCCGCTCCACAGAAATTTTGAAAGGTAAAATGTTTTCTCCATTTCACTTGTTTTTCTTTTCATTCATTCTTCTTTTCAGAGATTTGATGGGAAGGAGAACACCTGAGAGAGGGAGAGGGGGAGTTCTTAGGTTTCGGTTGGGGTTTGTGTGAGGGGTTTCTTAGGTTTCGTTGAGGAGAAGGGCCTGAACTTTCCGTCTCCACAGATGTACATGCATGAAATCAGGAAATGTACAGTGAAGGTCATTTATCTTCTTGATTTTCAAGTGGAAAGATTAAGGTTTGTGATCAATTATTTTGTTTGTGCAACTTAGTCCAACACAATTTTTTTTTCTCTCGTGTGGCATTTACATGGTGAAAAGCGAATTTGTTTCATCTGTAATTGAGTTTTGATCGGATCGAAAATCCAATCAACAAATTTGATCCAAAAATTTGCAAGCACACTGGTTGAAATCTGTAAGTTTTACTTTCAAATTTGATTTTTTACATTGATATCAGAGCTAAATTTGCTTGTTTCCTAACCTGCTTAAATGCTGTGTGCATGATTAAAATTACCTCGAATTATCATCTTTTTTTTTGATAGAATTTAGATACCACTAATGCCATGTCATTGTACACGTTGCATATGACTAAAAAATTTTATGTGGAAGAAGCCTATGACATGTTGTTTTAAATTTGGTATAATTAATATGAAATGAAAGTAAATGGCATGAGATATAAGCAGTCTATCATTCTAGGACAGAGTTTTTGGTGCAATTTGGTTATGTATATTACTTTTCTGTAATTAAATCTGATAACATTCATTTTACTAGATTTATTTTGAAATATGGCTACTTGTTTTATTATTTAATACTTGCAACATCAAATTTAAGGATACGCTTTTAAGACACAAGTATCAGATGAAAAATCCTATGAATATATATACACCAGCACTTAAAGCATCAAAGCATATCAGCTTCTATATCTTCTCATCAACTTTGTTAAATGTGGCTCTTGAATATGGGTTGCTACCCCCAACACACCTTTTCTTTAAAAAAAAAAAAAATGAAGGCCCAGCTCCTTGAGTACTTAGTTATTAAATCTCTTCACAATATTAATGAAGTGCTACTGCAATCATCTAGCTTCCATCCTCCAACCAATGCACAAATATGAAAAAGCTAACACTACACTGTGCCTTAAAATTTATTTCGAAGAAGTATCTTAAACAATAAAAACTAGTTCTTGGGTTGAGTGGATTTCCTTTCCACAAAAAGAAAGAGCAACAACTGTCTTGGAAGACAAAAAACTGAATTCATGTGTTGGATGAATCTCTAAACAAAAACAGTAACTATCTTGAAAGAGAATAATGATGTCGTGTATCATGTTGATCTCTAGAAGAAAAGGAAAAAAGGAAATAGCTTCACTTTGCAGTACCATGAAAGTGAATCAATCAAGAAGGACTATATTAGCCTAAACCTCTTGCTTAGCCAAGTCAATATGCTACAAAATATATGATAAAAAGGTTAGTCATAAACTGAAGCAGAGATTACACAAAGGGAAAGTTAAGCAGTAAGAAAGTTAATTGGATTTGACATCAAAATAATTTGTAATACATGGATATAAAGGATTGTAGGCTACTTTGATATAGCCCTATCTCCATGTCCCAAACAAACTTAAGATCAATTTGGTAATAAGAAGCAGCATTGTATGGAAATCTTGATGTCGTATGAAGAATGATAGCACAAAGGAGATATTCGAGGAGAGGTAGCAATGATGGTTCAAGTTATCATGTAAATGATTATTATCTTTCCTTTGTGCACAATATATAGTGAGAAATAATATATATATTCTCCATCTAAGCAAAAGGTTTCACAAGAGTCACATGCGAAGATACCCTCATGCACAACTATAAAGGCCAACAGACTTCTCTTTGGCCAGCATAGCATCTTCGCTATCTAGATGCAAGCTAGATGATAAAATCACTAAACTTTAACCTTGCAGCAAGACACCCGGAGAAGTGAAAAAAGAAAAAGAAAAGCATCTCTTTCCTTCAGCACGCTTTGCGGTTAATCACTCTCCTCTAGGTTGCAGGCAGGAACACATAAAGTATTAAAACAATCTGAGCACTGTGATTTGTACCATGTCCCATACCCAAATTTTTACTGTGAATGAATGGAACGGTACATTAATGATTTAAGCCATTAGATATGATATATTATCTTAAAACTACTTAAAGATCGAAAATCATATGATTTGAAGATTCCTAACTTATACATCAAATGATTAAAAAATATATTTAATTTAATTTAGGTTATCCAATTTTTGACTACATAATGCATAGAATAGGACTTTCTAAATCATATAATTTTTTACGTACATACAAATTTGAGATAGTAGATCGCGTCCAACTATTTGAATCATCAATATAGAATCTTCATTATAAAGTTTTGATTTAACTGAACGTAAATCCAGTTACGATCGATCTCTTTCTACTTAAATTTTGTCTCTCTCTCTATATATATATTATTTCATAGTTTCATGAATCCTGATTGATTGCTTATCTGACATGTGGCGCTCGTTATGTGGCTGGACCCTGATATCGTGTGGCCTACGTTATCCTTATCTTCGTGACTGATGAAGACTAAGCATCTGGATTAAGCTGGGCCAAGTTTCTTTGTCCACTACTCCCCAAGTTAATATCAGGTATTAAATCAAGTTAATTATGAATTAATTTTAAAAAAAAATACATTGCATAGAAACATAGACCCGTCTTTTGATTAATGTACATATTCTATTGTATCCGTACATTTATTTATTTTTGTACGGGTAAAAGAATTATGTACATTGATCAATTGATTGTCCAGTATGGACAGTTTGAAAAATGTGAGTAATTCTATAGGTCATTACCATAATCAAATGATATGCTGAGGGTTCGAAAAAAATTTCGGATGGTATTTTCCTTTTGTTCTTCCTATACGGAAGAACTAAGGGGAAATGCTGTCGAAATTTTTTTTGGCTCTTGTTGCATATCATTTGATTTCTGTAATTGACGTATAGAATTAATGCATTTTTTGAATGGGATAGGACCTTCTTTACCTATTAGTTGATGATAGCAAGCATTTACTATGTAAACTTTATCTAGCTGTTATTTTTTTGGATTTTATGAAATGACTGATATTTTTTACTCATTGCATTAATATAGATTGTATAATTTTTTTTATTTTTAGATAAATTGCAAGTTCGGTCATTTTTATCCTACAATGGATAAAAGTTGGATAAATAAATCAAGGAATAGTAAAGAATATTTAGATGGAGTTCATGACTTCATTAAATTTGGTATGGAGAAAAGTAGTTTGAATGGAAAGATTTTATGTCCATGTCGGAAATGTGTAAATAGTTCTTCTTTAGATCCACAAAATGTTGAAGAACATTTGGTATGGAATGGTTTTTTAAGAGGTTATACCGACTGAATTTTTCATGGAGAATCTATGTTGCTATCATCATGTAACCAACCCCTGACTCATTTTGGATCCACTAGCCTAGAAGACAATTCTGCAAGAGATGATGATATAAGGGGTTTGATCACAGATGCTTTTGGATTTGATGTTCAAAATTTAGGAGAATCCAGTAGTATACAAGAAACCGTTGGGATGTTTGATGGATGTACGCATACGAAACGTATGCATGTTGAGGAGCCCATACATACATCTAATGATGAGACAGCTCGTTATCACACCTTAATGAAAGATGCAGACGAAGAATTATATCCGGGTTGTACAAAATTTTTTAAGATTTCTTTTCTTGTACATTTATTTCATATAAAATATTTGAATGGATGGTCTGGAAAGAGTTTTACCATGCTGCTCAAGTTATTAAAGGATGCATTTTCAGAAAGCACTCGTTTACCACCATCGTATTATGAAGCCAAGAAAGTAGTAAAGGAATTGGATCTTGGATACGAAAAGATTCATAGTTGTCCGAAAGATTGTATGTTATATCGGGGTGAAAACGCTAATCAAGAGTCATGCAATGTATGTGGATCTTCAAGATGGATAACATAAAAAGAAGATCGAGATGATGTACTGAATGAATTGGATGCAACGCGGAGTAAAAAGAAACCGGCCAAGGTATTGCGTTACTTTCCTCTTATACCTAGATTGAAAAAGATTTATGCATCATCAAAAACAGCTTCATCAATGAGATGGCATCATGAAGGACGTACAAAGGATGGAATGTTGAGACATCCAGCAGATAGTCTTCAATGGAAAGCATTTGATGATAGGCATCCTGATTTTGCCTCTGATGTTCGCAGTGTTAGGTTTGACTTAGCTTCTGATGGCTTCAATCCATTTCGGACCCTGAGTTCTACCTACAGCACTTGGCCAGTCGTTTTGATATCTTACAATTTGCCACCGTGGATGTGCATGAAACAATCATCACTTATCTTGTCAATGGTTATTCCAGGAGATAAGGGTCCAGGCAATGATATTGATATTTTTCTACAGCCTTTGATAGAGGAATTGAAATAGTTGTGGGAGGGTGTTGATGCATTTGATGCTTCCAACGGCCAAACATTTAAACTACGGGCAGCTTTGTTATGGACTATTAATGATTTTTCAGCATATGCCAATTTATCTGGCTGGAGTACAAAGAGACGGGTCGCATGTCCTTGTTGTGGAGATTTAACACATTCAATTTGGTTAAAATATGGAGGTAAATTTTGTTACATGGGACATCGTCGATGGTTGGAAGCAAATCATCCATTTCGATTTCAGAAAGATTTATTTGATGGTACTATAGAATTGGGATGTGCCCCTATTCCACCTTCTGGAACTGATGTTCATAGACAAATGGATGGCACGAATTACAGCTATGGTAAGCACTCAAAGTCCTCTAAAAAAAGAGGAAGGGATGATGTTGAAAGCTCAGTGCATGAAGGGTTACCAGAGGAAGTCAGTATCAGTACTATAGATGCAGAGGTGTTTCAAGATCCAGACAATTATTTCGAGGATGAAAATGAGGAAGACACACAGATAGCATCTGCACAACAGCCAAGTAAACATTTATGGAAAAAACGAAGTATCTTTTTTGACTTACCTTATTGGAAACATAATCTTATTCGGCACAATCTTGATGTCATGCATATAGAGAAGAATGTTTGCGATAATTTACTTGGAACATTTTTAAACCTTGATGGAAAGAGCAAAGATAACATGAAGGCACGTCTTGATTTAAAAGAAATGGATATCCGACAGGAACTTCATCCTAAAATACTTGCTAATGATAGAATTTATGTGCCTCCTGCATGTTACACAATGTCTGCTCGAGAAAAGGATAATTTTTTGGGAGTTTTGAAAAGTATCAAAGTACCCGATGGATATGCATCAAATATTTCACGATGTGTGCATCTAAAGGATCAAAAACTTTCAAATCTTAAAAGTCATGATGGTCACATATTGATGCAAGATATTTTTTCAATAGCTTTAAGATCGTCATTGCCGAAACAAGTTGTTACAATTATACTTCGATTATCGTCATTCTTTAAGGCATTATGTTCCAAAGTTATTGATCCTCGGAAACTTGATCAGTTAGAATCCGATATTGCAATTACATTTTGTCAGATGAAAAAGATTTTTCCTCCTGGATTTTTCACTATTATGGTACATCTGCTCATTCACCTAGCTTCAGAAGTTAAAGTTGGTGGACCGGTACATTATAGATGGATGTATCCTATTGAGAGATATTATTACAAACCTTAAATCTTTTGATAATTTTATTAGAAACAATAGCATACTGATATTTTAATAAATATTTAATTCTTGAAGGTATCTTGTACGTCTTAAAGATTATGTGCGAAATAGAGCCTATCCCGAAGGCTCGATTGCTGAAGCATATATTGCGGATGAATGTTTGACATTTTGTTCAAGATATCTTCAAGGTGTAGAGACTATTTTTAGTCGACCTCAATGGCATAATGACTTTGTGGAGAATGCAGAACTGTATAAGTTCTTAACTGCTAGAAAATTCTTGGGAAGAGCTGAAAGTATTGTACTTGATCAAAAATCCTTAGCACAAGTACATCGTTATGTGTTACTTCATAGTGACATAATATCTGACCATCACAGGTTAGTATATTTAAGGAATGACATCAAAATTTAAATTTTATATTAGATATAATATTCTAAATGATATATTTATATTTTATGCAGTGAATTTTTAATTTATCAGAGACAAGCCAATCATAACATTCGTCCTAATGCAAGGATTGAACAGCGATGGTTGGTCGAGTTTTCCCTATGTCGCTTTCGAATCAGGTGTGATTTATATTTAATTATGGGATATATTAATTTTTGATACATATTTAATATCAGATAACTCAACTGCACTTCGTCATATCATTTTTTGTTAGGTATCAAAGATGATGGAGACAAATAATTCAGATGAACTAATAGCTCTTGCTCGAGGACCTTACAAATTGTGAATAGATATAACAGTTTCATAATTAATGGCTTTAAATTTCATACTAGAGAACGAGAGAAATTTAGAAAAACACAGAATAGCGGTGTTATGGTGGAAGCGGATAGAAAATCCTATTATGGTGCACTTAAAGATATCTATGAGTTGGATTATTATGGAAAATTTAAAGTAGTACTGTTTAGATGTGATTGGATAGACATAAACTCACCAAGGGGTTTGAAACAAGATGCAAATGGATTTACACTTGTAAATTTTTCAAGGTTGATACACACTGGTGTGTTATTGAAGGATGACCCATTCATTTTTTCATTTCAAGCTCGTCAAGTATTTTATATACAAGATGCAAAAGAAAAAGATTGGTTTACTGTCATCAAAACAAAATCTAGAGACTTATATGATATGAAAAACCAAGTGGAGGATGATGACGATGACACTTATACACAATGTATGCCCTACAATTTTGTGCCAGCTGATGATTTAAATGATACGACGACGTTGGTTAGAACAGAATTCGAAGAAAACACTGCTGCTTGATTGTTACTGGTAATAATTATTTATGATGTATATATTTTGCATTAATTATTGTGTTATTTTACTCCATATATTAACTGATTCTATCTTTTATTTATATAAATGCTAGGTGACATCATGCGTCGCAGGGACGATATGCTGGTGTGCAGTTTCAGTTTTCACAGACAGAGGCCGGTACGTCTTCTTCAGCACAGCAGCCTGAGGCCAGTTCAGCTGCACAGCATTCTGAGCCCTGTCCTTCATCATCAGCACAGCACGATCCTCCTGTTCATCAGCCAAATGATGAGATACACATGCAGGGTATATATTGTCTTTCATGTAATTTTATTTTATTTTATTTTATGTATATTTATGATATAGTTACTTTTATATATTTTTTGCAGACGGATCCGGGAGAGTACGCCCCAGACGCGGACCCACAGTAGTACGAGATGTGTGGCAGATGCGTGAGGGCGAGAGGATTGTTGTGGAGTGCAATCAGCTAGGTCAGCCAATTAAGAAAGCTGCCTGCTTATTGACTTCATTTTTGGGGACTGTTGCTCGGAGGCCTCAGCTATGTCCGTTGGGCTATGCAAAATGGAATGACATGCTTCCAACGTACAAAGTTGAGCTCCTCCGAGTTATAGAGGTAATGAATTGATGTTCATACTGTATATTAATTGTTAATTATTTATATAATTTATTTCATTTAACTTTTTTTTTTATAGAGCAAGTTTGTTCTCCCTCCATCCACTCATGATTTTGTAATGAAGTCTTTCAACCGCAAATGGAAAGAATATAGAGCACAATTGAAGAAGGACTATATGAGACAGGGTATGACAGAGGAGGTTGCTAGGAATTGTCCTCCTGATGTACCCCCTCATCAGTGGATGGAGTTGGTTCATTATTGGTTCTCCGAGAGGGCACAGGTATATTATCTGTTTATTATCTTTTTTTTCTAAATATTTTATAAAAATATTGATTTTTATTATATATTATATATATAACAAGTTCTTTACTTTATTTTACAGACTTATTCTGCTATTGGTAGAGCTGCACGAGCAGCTCAGTCTGTTCCTCATACATCGAGGTCGAAGAGTTATGCACGACTCCGACAGGAGTTTGTATGTTCCTTAAACTTTCATAATTAACTTTTAATTTTTATGTTGAAATATTTATATAACTAATATCATTATGTATCGTGGACCATGTCTGTATCATGATACTCATATATTTTTTTAAATTATTATAACTGTTTGCTTAAAATTGAAATTATTTGTGTAGGAGGATGAGCATGGGAGGGAACCCGGACAAGTAGAGTTTTACCGGATGACTCATACTCATCAGGATGGTACTTTTATTCGAGATGAGTCGAGAGATTTATATGTACGGCATTATTAATATTATATTTTTTGCAATGATTTAAATTTAATTTTGTTAGCTATTAATGTATAACTCTTGTTTTCAAAAAAAATATAGGAGAGGGCTACATCTCTTATTGCGGAGCGTGACGACGAGTCCGCAGCATCTACGCAGCAGAGCCGTATCGAGGCCGAGGTGTTCACAGAGTTGATGGGACCAGAGCGCTACGGCCGAGTGAGGGGTTATGGAGTAGGAGTCACCCCCACTCAGTTATCTGAGGTTAGTAGATATACGCAGCATGCTGCAGCAGATGCTCAGGATTCACGCGTTCGCAGACTCGAGACGGAGATATAGGAGATTAGACAGAGTCGTGCCGCTGAGATGGAGGAGATGCGACAGAGCCGTGCCGAGATGCAGGCCATGAGGGGACAGATTGATCGCCTTACATCTTTATTAGAGATGTATGGTTCATCTCAGGTAAACACATAATATTAAATATATATTTTTGTATTAATTTAATGATTTATATATTTTTATTTATAGATATGCAAATCATGCTTTTGATATGTTTCTTGTAGGCTCCTGGCACATCAGGCACCCATCGAGATAGCGGCACGTCACGTGGAGACAACGACGACCATCCGCCTGCAGATTGATATTATTTTATTTTTATTATATTTTTATATTTATTTATATTACTCTTGATTGTAATGGACGATTAGTACTTTATTTTTATTTATATAAAATATTGTCTTTTGGTTTGGTTAAATTTTTTATTTAAGTTTGCTTTTGGTGTGAATGGTGGTGATTGTACAGGTGTGATTGTGGTGATTGTACAGGTTTATGTTCGAATAATTGATATAATTTCGTACAGGAATGTATGTATTCTTTTATTTTTTGTAGATAATACCTGTATTTTTTTTTTTCTTAAAACCTTTAACGACGCTTATAAGCGTCGTTAAAATTATTTTAATGACGCTTATAAGCGTCGTTAAAGATAAAAAAGCCGACGCTTCGAAAAGCATTTTGGTAGAGTGGATGACGTGGAGTCATTAACGACGCTAAAAAGCGCCGTTAAAATTGCATTTTGCGACGCTTTAAAGCGTTGTTAAAAATATATTTAACGACGCTTATAAGCGTCGTTAAGACAAGTTTAACGACGCTTATAAGCGCCGTTAATGTTAAATTTTACGACGCTTTAAAGCATCGTTAAAAAATAACGACGCTTTTAAAAAGCGTCGGCGCTTTTCATCTCCACTCTTACATAGGCGACGCTTTGCCGACGCTTTTCGAAGCGTCGTAAAGCTAAATAGTGACGCTTTAAAGCGTCGTAAAATAACATTAATAGCGTCGTTAATGACCATTTTTTCTGTAGTGATGGCATGATTATATGGGTATGACATATTTATTACACTACAAAATTTGAATTGATTAATGAAGCCAAATATTATAATTTTATAAAAATGAAAAGAAAAAAAAATATGGTTTGGACTGACCTTGCCATGTGGAATAGCCTGTCAGGAGCTTATGTCTGGGACAGCCCCCACAGACTTGTGTGTGGAAGAATCTGATCCGAGAAAGATCATGAATGATTTGATCCGAGAAAGATCATGGCCACTTTGATCCAAGAAAGATCATGAATATTTCGATCCGAGGAAGATCACAGAAATCGATCCGAATAAAAGATCGTTGCATGATCCTGGTAGTCCAAAGCCAAAACCAAAGCTAAAAAGAAAAGGATTAAAGATGATGTGGTAATAGAAGAAAATGGAAAGATAAGATATGAAACAATTGTTGAATAAAATTGTTTCACTTATTTAACATATGATGATGCATCTCTTTTGATAAAACAGATAATTTATAAATGTTTGCAGTATTCTGGACAGTAAACATCGACTTTTATGTGTTATTGCTTATCCTTATTTTCAGATTATATTATTATATTGGTGTGATATGAAAATTCTTACTGGGCTGTAAAGCTCACACCCCTTCATCTTTCTTTTCTTCTCAGAGTTACAAGATATCCATGGTTGGCTATGGTATGGATTTATGGGTGAGCAGATGGATAGATAAAGTGTCATAGTACCTGATCAGAGGATTGAAGAAATTTAATTTGTAATTATGCAAAGTTTTACGAATTATTGTTGAAATGAATTATTATGGATGTTAAGGTTGTAATGATTTAATTTGGCCTTGCATATTCTTTAGGACTTGCTCTAAGGAGTGTACGACCATCACGTATCCGATCCGGGTGTTGGGTTCGGGCCAGACGTGACAGCTACAGGTTTAATCACGGAATATAACTCGCGGATTCTCCGTCTCAACGGCCATAATCTTTCTATGACTAACCTTTTAGTGAGTACAGTCACAATGTTCTACAAAATAGAAGAAACTGTTTGTTCTCTTCTAGGTGCAATAAATTTCTGTTGTCTGAGAAGATAAACTCGCTCAGCAAAGCAATCTTTCTATCTAGTATTGGATGCGACAATGCAGATTTAAGTATATCATAGCTGCTTCAACACCAACAATAGGACCTACATCTTGAACAAAGGTGCTGCAATAAAGGAGCGCAAGGAAATAACCATGTAGGAACAGAGGCATGCAAATTGATGCAAACTTTTGAGCCTCACATGTTCCAGTGTTTGTTTGATTTAAGAAGGTATATTTTTATGAGGAATTTGATTGCAGAAGGCATTGCTCTTGGATCCAAATCTATGTTGTAGTTCAATCCTTAAAACCGACCCCTACCTTTCACCAACAAATCTTTCTGATCATGGACATTATCCAAATCTGTCCGGTGCTCTCCTTTCATGATTTACAAGTTTGTGGCAGAAAACGTGGCACAGATGTTCTCAAAACATATCGACAAAAAATGCATAAATCACTGTGCCAATGTTCTCTAGGAATGCATAAATCACCATGCCAATGTTCTCTAGGAATGCCAATGTTCCTTCCATTTTTTTGCATTTTGCTGTGTCCCTTGATCATATTTATTTCAAGAACTTATTTTCCTTTCTATCGAATTTGTTTGTGAGGGCTTTGACTTGGGCAAGTTGATTTGCGCTAATGGCAAATCCTAACTTAACCTTCATACTTCGGCCAATTCAACCTAGTCTTGCGCCCGGGATTTCTCTAATTCAACCCAACCCCATCCTACCTTAGCCTAAGCTCAAGTAGAGTTGGGTTAATCAAGTTAAGTTGTACAGAGACATTAATTGGATTAGAGCAGGTTGAATAAGAAATTTAAGATAGGAATAATGTTTGAGATGTTTTTGTTAGATCAATAATAGATCTTGAATTGAGGTCTCAATCATTCATCAGTTTCAGTAACATACTTGGACATAGTTTAATGAGTCTAAGGATATAATTAGTATATAAGATATAAAAGTAATCTAAATGAAATATATGAGGATCCATGTGGATGCCTCGCTAGAAGATATACAGGGTACCAAAATGGACCTAGCCAATGGCGTTTGTATGACTAGAGCATGATGCAGCTTGGACCCTTTGAAAGATCTTCAATACTTAGTGCAGGCCAAAGAACCCAAATATACAATATAACATGTCTATGTATAAACATGAATAAGGGTGCAGACAGAATCAACCATACATTCTCATTGCGCTTACATTTCCTTTATTATCATTAATATATGTGTTGCGCTCTTTCAGTATATACGTAACAACACAGAAGATACGGCAGCATAGATATAAATATTTCTTCAACACGCACACCTGAACCATGCCACGTCTACATCCTCAACAAAGGACTTGGAGAAACGGGAGGAACAGCTAAAAGCATGTAGGAAGATGGGCACCGTACTCTAAGCAAATTTTGGGGCCTCACATTGCATAGGGACTGCTGGATTTTGGAAGGCATTGCTTTTGACTTGTAAACTATTTTACGGTTCACTCCTTGAAGCCGAGCTTCAGCCTTCATCGACAGTTCTTTTTCAGGAATATCATCCAATGTAGACCGTCCTGTATTCTCCTTATTTGACTCACGAGCATTAAGCACCAACGGTGCCAAAAGCGTTCTCTGAGAATCCATAACTAATGGCTCGTAGATGGCCATGCTAATGTCCTGAAGTAGCGCAGTAGGTGAGTCGAATGCATTTTGAGTGTCATAAAGCATCTGAAACGCCTTCAAAATACATAGATGGAGTTGTTTCCATTCTTTCGGCACTTCAGTGTTGTCATCAGTCATCATAATTTCAAGCATCTGCTTCTTGAGCCTTTCCAGTATGTTCTTTATGTATGCAATTGAATCTTCAATATTTGCCCTTGGGTTCTCTTTCAAGTACAATGGCACCATGTTCAGTTTCCCGTCCTTCATTTCTCTCTGAAATGAATTTGCATTCGTTTGAAAACAACAATAATAACACGAATAACGAGACTGAAAAATTGTGGTGAGGAAGTGGTGTAACCTCGTAGCTTTGCATGTCGTTCAGTAAGCGTGCTGAGAGCATTAACAAGTTGGTAATTTTGCTATGACGGGTTCCTGGAGAGTTCTGTGGGTGCTTCGGACTTGCAAGATAACATGCGGGGAGAAACATCGCTTGTGCAGCTACAGAGATCGTGGCAACTCTGAGGTATTCATCAATTGATGGCGCCTGTCTGCTTCTACTCCACTCGGACTCCTTCAACCACACATCGAACACATCTCGCCACTTCATATGACACAACAAATTTGAACTTGCTCAAACTGCAGTTACTTTCATGAAGGCAACGTACGCATCATATTTCAAAAGATAAACATCATGAGAAACTTACGATATCTTGAAGAAGTGTTTTCCTATCATATCCTTGCTGGTTGAAAATCTTCAATGCAACATCACATACAAGGTCATCAAGGGCATCAAAAATAACTCTACTATGCCCGGATAAGCCTTCTCCTTCCCACCTATTACCATCAAACTAGTTAGGAATATTAAAAAATAACCATGTGCAAATTCTTCAACCTTCATGCCACAACCAACCAATACCTTCGGACTGCTTCATTGAGGCGTTGTAGTTCATCCAATGAACCGTGTTCATCAAAAAAATCATCTGCAACTGTAACTAAGACTGCACACTTTGCCACAATTTTCCGCGCCTCAGAATCTAAAGGATGGGAAATGGGAGTAGCAGCAATGAAGTAACAATATGTTGTTTTCTCTCGTCCGAAGCCCATGTTGGCAAGGCCCGTATCTTTGGACCACCTATGATGTATTAATATTACATAGTAGACAATCAATTAGAAAACTAAACAAAGTGAGTGATAGCATCCTCTCAAGAAGCGTGCATTACTTTTCTTCTCAAACAAAGGAAAGAAATAGAAATAGAGCATTTATTGCTTCGCTCAGAAAAGGGAAAAAGCCATATGACTTTCTTTAATCTAGAGAACTACCTCTTTAGTTCCTTGAGTTCAGTCCTATAGACTGATTGGCGAGTCGTGAAATTTTTTGTGGCGAGCTGGATAATGTCGTCGGGGCATGTCAGTCTGCAGTTTTGCACAAAGTATTTGATGTCATCACCAACCATAAATAATGTTTACATACACCGAGTACTTGGTTGCTAATTGCTATGTGTGCTACCTGTAAGATGAAGACTTTCCGATCCATAGATTATAACCTTTACTTCTTTCTATGTACATCCGGTGCTCCAGATGATCCATTCGTGCTAACCATAGATGCTTCAACTCGTGCTCAATCTGGTTCAGCATATAAACATTAAAGAGCTACCAAATTAAAGTACTAGATTGTTGAAACCACAAATGCACATGATATACATGTGTAGGTGACAAATATTTACTTCAGCGATTTACACCAACTAGATTGTCAGTCGAGCATTTATTTTAACCTCTTAGAATATTTAATACTTCTTGCCGTTTTCAACTCTGAACAGATCATGTAAATTTGTTAAAGAAAGTAACATCATGCTACACTGACCATTAATATAAATATTTTCTTGTTGTTGATGTGGCATGGCACACTTGACACACATGATTCATGAGGATGGTCACTTAGTGCCATGTAATGCCGAGTCAATGCCTTGTTGATGAGAGAAACGAAAAAAAAAGCGTTTAGTTACCTCTTTCTGGTGATCAGAAAGAACCAAAGGGCTGTCGTTTAAATCTTCACTTGGCAATCCCTTCTGCAATATTTTCTTGGAGAAAGTTTTGGCATTTTCGAGCTCTGGTTCCTTTAAAAACATCAAATGCGTGGCTCTGTAGACAGCATACATGGCTCCAAAGAAGTCTTGGTAGTTCTCTTCCATATACAAGAGCATTTGTGGTTCACGCATAAACCGGCAAAACCTCTCTGTGACATCAAAAGCAATCAATCACTTTCCATGGAAGAGTTAACGATGCATGCATGCATTTATCTACATGTCTATGTGTGTATATATGTTATATAAATAGCATTACCTGGAGATATTCGATAGCCATGCCTCCTCAAGAGTTGAAAGGCTAAAGAATCCCCGAAAATTTGGAACGACAGATCGTGCATCTTAGCAGGTTCCAACTCCTTCATCTCCCAATTCCTACACGAGGAGTTCCAATTATTGATTCATGATTAGCAAGGCTTTTTCTTTTGCTCAAAACTGTGAAGGATAAAGGACATACAAGGTTGTTCAAGATGCCATAAAAAGCTATGAGGGTTGAATTTAAGGAGGATATGGTTCAACCGTTAGACTAGTCAGACCATGATGCATGAAAAGGAACGTGTTGCATGTTTTCTAAAAGACCATGGACTCTTTATGGTGCACGTCCTGCACCACAAGGTTCGGTGCATCCGTATGTGGATGCCATCTATTGTAGGATGGATGGTCATGCTTGGCATGCATCGCACGGCCCGTGCCCATGCACCACCATCCATCCTGTACGTGATGAATGCCATCTAGGGGTGTACCATATTTTTCAGTGCTGTGCATGTATTGTAGGGGATCCATGCTCTTGCTTCAAAGGACGAGGGCCAGGGAGTCTTCAATTCCACTTCAAGAGAGGCAATGCTATGTATGTGGTTAAACTTCTAAGGATCCCTCCAAACTATATTGCCAGCTATCCGAAACGACTGCGTTTGCAATAAAAAGCTTAGAGTACCTAAACATATACTCCGCTCAAAATAAATTAAAATAAAAAACAAAATCTCGCCGCCACTTGTACAGCTGTACCATTCCCACCCAGCCTCGCCTCATCTAGATCAAAGCCAAGATTAGGTAGGGACAGAGCAAGGGCTTATACAATTTAGAATTGAACTTCCGTCTCCCACTCTAAAAATTTTGGATTGGTGATAATACCCATTGAAGCAAGCACCTGACGACAATAGATACGATTATTTGTAAAATTTATTTGCATATCATTCTTTATAAAAAACACTATAACAGCAACGGTACGTAGCAATAATAACTACAACAATCACAATAATAACAACATCAACAACAAAATATTATTGATAAAGGAATGCATTGTGAGCTGAATGGATGATATTGTAGAGTTATTAACTAGCCATTCGATACACAATTTTCGGCATGACTTCTAATTTTCAATTTTTATTATTAAAAAATAAAAAAATATTCTTTCAAAAATTAAAGTTCAAAATCTTTTTGGAATCAATTGGGTTGCTTTGATGACAATTGTGACAATAGTGATGCTGGTGGTGGGTAGAGACAGATAAAAGAAGAAGACAGTATATGATAGTAGCCTATAGTGGTGACAAGAATGATGCAGATGATAGCTAGCTAGCAATGGTAATCATAAGCAATGATACTAATGGTAATCATAAGCAGTTTTAGTTTTCAAAAATCTTTGAAAATCATAATTTCTTATTTTTATAATTTTTAGAAAATGAAAAAGAGTTTTCAGATTACTGAAAATACAAATGAGGTTACGAAATATCACTCTTGTTTTGGACTCTGTGTTGAAAAAAAAAAAATCAAAACTTCAACGATATCTTAAACTATATATTATACCAAAAATGATTATATATTGTTAATGACATTTGCAATTAACAACGGAACATAGCTGGTGAATTGTCAACTAATCACCGTTATGCAAACAAAGTCCTGCTTCAACCAAGTGATTATCGGCGTCGATCATAAGAAAAAATTATATATCTGGGACCTTAATACATAATATAGTATTTGAAAAAAATAGTGTGCAAAAACTATAGACAAGCCTTTTTTCCCTCTCCACTAAAGATTGTGATAAGTTGATGAAATTCAAAATCAAAAAAAAAAAAAAAAAAAGAAAGAAAGAAGCGAAGTTGATACATAAGGTGACCAAAAATTAAAAAATCTTCAAGCAGGAAGAGAAGCTAAAATTGTAAGCTTACCAATAAAGGCGATCCATCACATCTCCTATTTCGTTGGTGAAATGTTCACCACATCCTAGGCGCATCAAATGGTCCACCAGACACAGCTTTATAAGTTCTTGGTCCACAGGATATGTGGGAGGAACTGTGCCTCGCATCAAACCGTACCCAGTCACCTTCCATTTAGAGACAAAGCATATATAATTTCGGATCTAGTGCTGTTTTAAACTCACCTCCACGCCGGCATCTTTGGACCATGGCTTCCAAATACTGCTTGCAATCTCTATCTCCAGTGATGATGAAAGCACAAGCAGTTGCGGACGGGGAATGGAATAGCGACCCATCTTCTCTCTTATGTTTAAGAATATCTTCATGCTTCCCTTGGTAGATTGACGGCAAGACCTCGAGGTACAGTGGAAATGGGAGATGGTGACCACCACAGGATATTTCTTCCCTGCAGACGAAGTAGGCAGGTATCAGAAATGTAGAATACCCGTTTGAACTGATAAATTTGAATGAAGCAATATGAATAAGAAAAGAAATGTTGAAAGAGAGATTTACATTTTGAAAATTTTCTCCCTTTCATTGAAGACATCTTCCAGGGCTCTTGTGTAACCCTGAGGAAACACCTTCAAACCTTTGTCCTTCGCCAGCTCAAGCATGCCAGGGAATAAGATGGCAAACCATCGGGGGATGCCACCCTGGTGTTTCGGAAGCAGCTTCTCCGTGTTTGCATGAAGAAACTTCAATCCTGTTTTTTTTTTTTTGGAAGAGTTGGAAGACGAATGTCAAGACTTTAGCACAAAATGCACACATCACATCAGAGAGCTGCATGATCAGTGAATTATTCTAAAGTCCTCCTAGAGCAACTCAGTAGGAGAATAAATGTTCTAATTTGGAACCTTAACTTATGGTGGAACTTAACACTCGGTCGTTTCTTTGAATGGACTTTAATAGGCAATCTTTTCTATTAGAATTTAATTTCTAGCCCTACGCATACTCATATAAGATTTGCACATACATACCTATATATGTTTATATTGTCCCTACACACACTAATGTATGTGCGTACGCAGTTATTAATTTGATGTGAATATGGAGGATATGTGTGCACGTAGTTATTTGTAACGACGTACATATTAAGATATAAGTACGTGCAGCCAACCATTAGGGATCAAGAACTTAAGAAATTCTGAAGAATGATAACAAGGAAGACGGCTTGATTGTACCTTCTTCTATATTTATGGAACCAACGTTCCAGGTCTTAAGCGCAACAATGCAGGCCAGAGTAGCAGTGAGGCTGTCTATGGTGAGATCAAGGTCTCCCCATGACCCTCCATGGTTCTGGTTACGGAGCACCCAATCCAAACAGTTTGGGAACATTGGACGACGACGAAGTTCAGGATTGGGTATCATGGCTACCCATGCAGTCTCGTAGGCGGACGGTGGCAAGAAGGAGTACATGTCAGCGGAGGGAGAGAAAACCTCTTCCTTAACCCTCTCGACGAGGCACTCCAACGACTCCTCCATGCCTTACAGAAGCACAACTAGGAAGAAGAAGATGATGATTTTTTTTTTTTTGAGGTTGCAAGAAGCAAAAAATTGTATCTGGATGCCCTGGCTCAATTCTCTGAGGGTGTATTTATAGTGTGATGGGAGGCGATCGCTTGCCCCACGCAGCCCGGCCCCACCCCCTCCGTCACTCATTCAGTCCTCGAGCCCTACCTTTTTACGTTTTTGTCTTTTCTTTTGATGGAACCTCCAGCAACATTGAGCAGACCGTGTCACGCATGAGCTACCCAATCCAAATGCTTGGTTTCTTACCAAAATAATCCAAATGCTTGATGACTAGCTGTTAATTGTCCACTTCTACCTACGTAGTATTATAACACCGAATAACCTCAAGCCATTGAACTTTCGCACAGTTTTGGTACATCACATATTTACTTAACGAGAACAAATAAATAAATCAGAGATCATTTTGTCATTTATATTTTCCAATGAAGGAAAATTATCTTTAATAAATATAAAATTAATCTCTTTTCTAAAAAATTTAAATGTATATATATATATATATATATATATATATATATATATATATATATATATATATATATATATATAGATGATATCATGCGATATATGGGCAAATTCTACGTTCACCACCTATATAAATATTATATTAATTAGCAATCAACAATTGCTAGGATTCCAAACGTTATTTATTTTGGTCCATGCAGAAATACACGAAAAGAAAAACATTGGATCGATGTGTAGGAACAAAAATCATATTGCCCCTGCTACAGAAGGAAATATTGGATGGCTTCCTATTTTGCTACATCTGTAACATCATTTGAAAAAGAATTCTAAAAGCTAAAGACTCGTTAATTCTATAATAAAAAATATATTATTTTTATTTTAAAATATATTTTTTATTGATACATATTATACCATCAGATAATATTTGCTAAGTAAATGAGTCATCAAATATGTCAATACACATATCTAAATAAATTATCATTCAGTTTTCAAAATATTAAATTAGTTAGTATATAATATATGGTTAAATGATACGTATTTAATAAATTATTCATCAAACAACTCAATACATATCTTTAAATAAATTGATATATAATATTCATAAATATATACTACATTATTAGATGATGTATATACTCGTTGGTTTTTTGATGCATACAAATTTCCTTGATACACTGCAGCAATGATCCAATGCATATCTCTAAATAAAAAATAAATTTTAAAAATTATGTTTTAAATTTTTTAGAGGTATATATTGGATCACTACTAAATATAATAAAAAAAATATATCAAGAAGTCAATAAATATATATCAACTAGTTATATAGTATATATTAATAAATAAAATATTTATAAAATTACATATCAATTTGCTTAGAGATATATATTGAATTGTTAGATAATTAATTATTAAACATATATTATCCGATCATGCATTATGCACCCATAAATATTATGTTTTAAAAACTATGTATTGATATATTTATATGTATATATTTGCTTGCTAAATGATCAATTTGCTTAGTATATATTATCCAATCATATAGTTTATATCGATAAAAATATTTTAAAAAATAAAAAATATTATATATAATTTTTTTATTTTTAATTATATAATTAATTACTTAATTAATGGAAGAAATTTCTAACCTTCGACTCCTACATCAGCACTCGAGAAAAATGTGGCAGTAGATAGTCCGCCCGATATTCTCTTCTCCGGTGCCCGCCTCTTCGTTCCACGTGCAGGAGCGGGTGAGCAGCGTTTCCGCCTTGGGTACGCAACAGTCACCCTCGTGGGCCCCGCAACAGTCGGAAACACCACACTATTTTTCCTAGAACAGCCGGCCTGACAAGGTGACGTGGATCTATGGCCATCTAACATACGTCTATTTCATTTATCCTTCATCTATGGCCATATATTTCAGGTGGCACTGACCTGGAAATGAACAGCCTTCTGTGCCAAATGTCCTGCTTGATGCAATTCCTTGCGTTAACACCAAAGCGTGAATCATATTGCTTTAAACCAAAAAAAAATAAAATTATAGAGATACCTTGCAGATCTAGAATATTTATACTAAAATCCTAAAAATCTAAATAATATCAATTGACAATCAAAACTTACAATTTGTTATAATTTGTTCCGGCTGTTTGTCTGAATGTTAACTCTATTAATGGAACAAAAAAAAGATAAAAATATCCTTGCTTTAGTAGGATTACTTTTTATCATTCATTTACCTGCATATATTTCAAAATACTCTATTTTTTATTATTTATCCAGATTTTAAAGCATCCAAATCTTTTTAAATTATTTGTCGGCATAAATCTTAAAGTACTACGATCTCAGTCATCCATCTGTATGCACAGAGATTTAAGAATTTCATTCTTTGTCATCGGTTCATCTATATAGATCTCAAAGTATTTCATCTACAGTCTATTCATTTGCGCAGATCTTAAAGTACCTAATTTTCTATGATCTATATGTCCATACAAATATTAAAGCACTCTATCTTCTATTATCCATTCATGTCGTATGAATCTTGAAATATTTTATCCAAAGTCAATCATATTCCTGCATAAATATTAAAACCCTCAATCTTTTATTATCCATCATTTGTATAGATCTCAAGACATCATGTCTTTTATCATTTATCTTCTATCATCCATTTGCCGACATAAATCTTAAAGCATTCTATTCTCAATTATTTATCATTTCTACTTATACATATCTTAAAATACTTTATCTATTACCATTCATATGTTTGCATAAATTATAAAGTACTCTATGTTTTATCCATCAAGATGTTTCAAATCTCTATTCATCTCATTTTTATTCCTGTGCATGAGGATGCATCGGATTATCCTAAGGTTGCAGATATTATTCTTCCTTGTTTGGAATATTGATCCTATTTACTACCTTCGTCCCTCACCTATCGTCGGAAAAATCATCTCGCTACCGGTGCCTTGAAGTCCTGGGGCTGCACATCCAGTAGCTACTTGGATGTATATAGCTGCACCTCACCATGCAGGACAAACAACCCAAAGGAATGGAGGTGCAAGAGCTGTGCATCTCACATTAATTGCTCATCGCTCCAAGTGCCTACATCACGAGAAACACGTGAAGTCCATTCGATTTTAATCGATCCGGTCCAATTCAAAACGATTTGATTTAAAAATTAAATAATAAAAATTAAAAATTATTTTGAATAAAAAAAAATCAAATCAAAATTGAATCAAAAATTTCAATTCAAACTGATTTGATTATTTAATTTTTTTATAATTTTTTAATTATTTATTTTTTATACAACATATTCAAATAATTATCATCGAGTCATTGTTAGTTTATTACATTATATTTACTTAAATTTAAGATTTATTAAATTTATTGTTTGATAATTTTTTATATTAATAATTAATAATTAATAAATAATAATATATTAATAATCGATAAATAATAAATCGATAATAAATAAAATATAATATATCAAAAATCATATTATCTACATACAAACAAGCAATCAACCATCATAACAAATTATGATAATAGACCAAATCTAATATCCAATCATCCATTTATATAACCAATAAATTTTTAAAATAATAAATAACATAAATTTTAATTATGATTTTAATTTTTGATTTAATTTTTAAATTTTTTAATTTTTAATTGAATCGAATCGAAAATTAAAATTTTTATAAATAAAAATTAAAAATTGAATTAGATTATATGTAATTTAATTTTGATTTAATTTGTTAATTCAATTCGAATTGATTTTTGATCGGAAACTAAATTACAAACAACCCATGCATCCTAAACCTAGTGGACTTGCATCGTCAATTCCACTCGTTGATACATCCAAACCTCGTGGGCTCGATAGATTTCAGAATTGATAATCGTGGCAGACAAGAAATATACATAACACCATCCCGAATCTAGCGCGGCTCATTGACAAATGTTTATCCTAAAATGTGATTTCAAAATTGATGAGCATATGTGGCCAACCGTACTGATATTATCTTATAAGACTACGTGTTCCTTCTAAATTTTTAAGTATTTTTTATTTTGATTCCTACACACGCATCCAGAGACCAATGGTATAATATATCCTATTGACCGGAAAAAACCTCACATGCTCTCCGCCGGCTGCTAGGCTGTCATTTGTGAGTCCGTCATGATCCAAGGGATTCGAACACTGGATTATAGTTTTAGATCGCACATGGCTACGTGGCAAAAGGGAATGGGACGAACCATGACAACACCCCGCTATATGTCGGCAATACGTATTATTCCATCATAAATGACCCATTACCAAAAACATTGTGATTATAGCAGTCATTATTTGCCATGTGTGATTTTCAAATTTGCATATTAGTATTATAATTATTTTCATGTTTTAAAAAGATGGACTGTATAACAGACCATTGAATTTCATTGTGAAACCATGACGTCATTATCACATACTAAGTACATATACAAATGTTAAAATTTCTAATATTTATCAATACTTTCCCAGCAAACTTTACCGCTCTTTATCACACATACAACAACAGAATAATACATCAATTCTTGAAATTATCAAAGATAATTTAGATCTTTAACAAATACCAATTATATTAGAAATGATAACCATAGTTTCAGTAAAAAAGCAACCACATTACCATGTTGTCATATATATTATGATAGATTATATTACCGATTATTAATAGCAGCCACCTTGATAATATCGATCATTTTTTTAATGACTTAAATAATTATAGTGCCCCATCATTAAATCTATCATCATGTTGTATTTATAATTTTTATTCAAAGCAAAAAAAAAAACACAAATACGGCAAGCAAATCAGATTATTTCTATGGCATAACCAAACCAATAATTTAATCATATTGTACCAGCCATCTTGCAAGGTTTACTGGTTTAGTAGTTGATCAAACTCAACCTAACCTACCTGAGCTAATCTTTAGAATGGTTCTTTTTTTGGTAATTAATTAATGGCTCATTTGTAGCACGTGCAATGAGTATTTAAAAATCCTACCATTTTAAATATTTATCCAATGCGATGATTTGCGGCTAAACTATGTTTTCATTTTTTAGGTAGTATGGGAGAAGACAGACTTCCCAAGAGCTTTATTCCTGGTAGTGTTAAGAAAGGGTACACATTGTTGAGTATTTAATTAGTGTGGCAGAGCCAACCCAAGACTCCCACACTCTTTTCCCCGAGGAAAAAAAAAAAAATCCAATTGTCATGAGGCCTTTTCTCCTCGCTTCCCGGGACCATTCACGTGAGTGAACCTGTGGCCGGGGGGCTTGTCGTGCATGGCCCAGTCACATCACTATTGCCTATTGCCCACTCTCCAGCAGACATTCGTCTTGACTCTTGAGCGTTGAGGCTAACCCATGTTGTTGTGAAACGAAACTATACCATCAAAAATCACTACAACGAAAAGGGCCTGTAGCGACAGTTTTTTACCGACGCTTTTGAAAAGCGTCGGCAAGTTGCGCAGACCTGCCGACGCTTTTTAAAAGCGTCGTCGTTTAACGACGCTTAAAAGCGTCGGCATTCAACCGGCGTTCAACTCCGACGCTTTTAGCAAAAGCGTTGTCAAATAAAGCAAATGCCGACGCTTTTGTACAGTAATTTACGACGCTAAAAAGCGTCGTTAGGTTCGTTTAATACCCTTCTTCTCCCGTGCCCTAATCCATCTACCGCCGCCCTTTCCATCCTTAATTTCTTCCGCCGACCCCGTCTCATCTCCGCCGCCGGCACCGCGCCCGCCGTCCACGCGCATCCGCCGTCCACGGCTCACCGCCGTTTGCCGCTCCCCTCTGCTGCCGCGTCCGTCGACGCCGCACCCGCGCTGTCGAAGCCGTACACCGTCCGCTGGAAGCAGCCACCCCACCGGCCCTCCTCCCCTCCCCCCTCCCGGCGGCCATCTTCCCATCACGATTCCCTTCGATTGCCGTGCACTTTTGCTTGGATTTTGTTTGGCGCAGACTGATTCGTGTTCGACCGATTCAATTTCGGCCCAAAGGTTCGGTCTCTCTCTCTCTCCCCCTCCCTCCTTCCCTGTGTCATGACCGGTAATCGCATCTAATATGTGTTTACCATTTCTCAGAGCGGAAATCCTCTCCGTCATCGAACATCGACGCGGTCTCCGGTCGATCCAGCTCCAGCATCGGATCCACCGCCTGGAAACCCCAGAATCCGAGAAATCCGCAAATCAAATCCTCAAGGTGATGAGATATCCGTGGATTCTGGTATAATTCCCCTGTTCTTTAGTATTTCTTCTTAATTAGTTGATATTGTGGAGCTTGGAAGCTCGAAATTAGGGTTCTTTATATTTAGAAAGACGGACAAAGGATTTACATTGCGAGTTCTTCTCTTTGGAGCTCCGAATTTGGTCTAGAATTCTTTGCTGTGGATGCTAGGTTTTAGGGAGTGTGAGGAGATCTTCACATGACTGGTTTTGATACGCCTAGGTCTAGGAAAGTGAGAGAGTTCTTCTCTGTTGAAATTTGATGGTGCAAGTTGTCCATCAATTGGTTTCTCTCTGTGCATGTCCATGCCTGCCTTGTGCATGTGCGATGTGCATGTGACTCATCTTCCATTTCAAGTAGGTGTGTATTCTGCAGTATGGTTCATGTTGCCCGTATCGGCTTATATAGAAAGTTTGATCTGGTAGTTGCTGACTAGTTTGGGCCGGCAATGGGTCATAAAAGGATTCCAAAACCCTTTATTTGGGTTCATTTTCATCTAATGCAAGAGAGGGAGATGGGATAATTTTATACCAAATCTTATGATTCTAATTTACTGGAGATGTGCTACCATGATGTTGTGATACACATTGCTATTTAATGCCTATATAGCGCTAATGTAGAACGAAAGATGAAAGGATACACTGCCTAATATAAGGAAAACAAATAATGAACTTTTGGAGTTATCTGTATTTCGTAGTTTTTTTCTTTTGTAACGAAATGCAAATGCTAATATTATGATCTTCTAGAGTTACACCTTCATAATATTCTAGTTAAAAACAATATGACGTTATTAGTGCTGCATGGTTTTCTTTCACAAAACCTGGCGTCCTAAATCCATGTTTTCTTTCATTTTGAAACAAGTATGATGTTAGCAGTGTTGTGTTTTGATTATTTTGTGATTACTTGAGCATGACTCATCTATTTGTCATTATGTTACTTTCTGTGGATGATGTTATTTAGTCTCTTTGGATCAATGATAGTATTATTATATTTCATTTTGGCCTGTTTCAACCTTCCTGCTGTAAATCATACTTTAATCTTGTTTAGCATCCGTCATCATGTCATGCTCTAAATACATGAAACCTTGAATTCATTAATGAAAGTTTTTTTACTGCAATGTTTATGAAGTGTGGTGAAATTTATCCTGACATTTTAGGATGGACCCTGAAAATCTCTTTGATCGGTGAGTATGTTGCTCTTCTTGCTACCAATCCCCCTTACTTATGCTTCTGCATCTATTTTTCACTCACTCTGTCTTCCAGAATCTTCTCTGTGTTTGTTTCCTCTGATCAATGGCATGCTTATATATAGTTCTTTTGAAGTTTCTATTTTACTGTGCTTGTGCAAGGATTATAATGCAAATATGTGTAACAGGAAAATTTTAATTTAGTGAGTAGGCTTGTACTTCATGTATGTCTGTGCTCCAAATTATGCAAGTCATACTCTTTTGGATTTGGTGGTTAACAACTGGTTGTACATGATCAATTTACAACCAGTTATCAAATATCAAATATGGTAAACCTGTGTAGCATAAAATAAATGATATAGAGCTAGATCAATTTACAACCACACCCTCTTAGTATCTCTCTACGAGGTTCACCCGAAAATATGTAGTACAATTAATTAAGGTTGTGATACATGGTTGATGAATGGATAATTTCATAGTTTCATGAATCCTGATCGATTGCTTATCTGACATGTGGCGCTCGTTATGTGGCTGGACCCTGATATCGTGTGGCCTACGTTATCCTTATCTTCGTGACTGATGAAGACTAAGCATCTGGATTAAGCTGGGCCAAGTTTCTTTGTCCACTACTCCCCAAGTTAATATCAGGTATTAAATCAAATTAATTATGAATTAATTTTTCAAAAATTACATTGCATCGAAACATAGACCCGTCTTTTGATTAATGTACATATTCTATTATATCCGTACATTTATTTATTTTTATACGGATAAAAGAATTATGTACATTGATCAATTGATTGTCCAGTATGGACAGTTTGGAAAATGTGAGTAATTCTATAGGTCATTACCATAATCAAATGGTATGCTGAGAGGTTCGGAAAAAATTTCGGATGGTATTTTCCTTTTGTTCTTCCTATACGGAAGAACTAAGGGGAAATGCTGCCGAAATTTTTTTCGGCTCTTGTTGCATATCATTTGATTTTTGTAATTGACCTATAGAATTAATACATTTTCTGAATGGGATAGGACCTTCTTTACCTATTAGTTGATGATAGCAAGCATTTACTATGTAAACTTTATGTAGTTGTTATTTTTTTGGATTTTATGAAATGACTGATATTTTTTACTCATTGCATTAATATAGATTGTATAATTTTTTTTTATTTTTAGATAAATTGCAAGTTCGGTCAGTTTTATCCTACAATGGACAAAAGTTGGATAAATAAACCAAGGAATAGTAAAGAATATTTAGATGGAGTTCATGACTTCATTAAATTTGGTATGGAGAAAAGTAGTTTGAATGGAAAGATTTTATATCCATGTCGGAAATGTGTAAATAGTTCTTCTTTAGATCCACAAAATGTTGAAGAACATTTGGTATGGAATGGTTTTTTAAGAGGTTATACCGACTGGATTTTTCATGGAGAATCTATGTTGCCATCATCATGTAACCAACCCCTGACTCATTGCGGATCCACTAGCCTAGAAGATAATTCTGCAAGAGATGATGATATAAGGGGTTTGATCACAGATGCTTTTGGATTTGATGTTCAAAATTTAGGAGAATCCAGTAGTATACAAGAAACAGTTGGGATGTTTGATGGATGTACGCATACGGAACGTATGCATGTTGAGGAGCCCATACATACATCTAATGATGAGACAGCTCGTTATCACACCTTAATGAAAGATGCAGACGAAGAATTATATCCGGGTTGTACAAAATTTTCTAAGATTTCTTTTCTTGTTCATTTATTTCATATCAAATATTTGAATGGATGGTCTGGAAAGAGTTTTACCATGCTGCTCAAGTTATTAAAGGATGCATTTCCAGAAAGCACTCGTTTACCACCATCGTATTATGAAGCCAAGAAAGTAGTAAAGGAATTGGATCTTGGATACGAAAAGATTCATAGTTGTCCGAAAGATTGTATGTTATATCGGGGTGAAAACGCTAATCAAGAGTCATGCAATGTATGTGGATCTTCAAGATGGATAACACAAAAAGAAGATCGAGATGATGTACTGAATGAATTGGATGCAACGCGGAGTAAAAAGAAATCGGCCAAGGTATTGCGTTACTTTCCTCTTATACCTAGATTGAAAAGGATTTATGCATCATCAAAAACAGCTTCATCAATGAGATGGCATCATGAAGGACGTACAAAGGATGGAATGTTGAGACATCCAGCAGATAGTCTTCAATGGAAAGCATTTGATGATAGACATCCTGATTTTGCCTCTGATGTTCGCAGTGTTAGGTTTGGCTTAGCTTCTGATGGCTTCAATCCATTTCGGACCCTGAGTTCTACCTACAGCACTTGGCCAGTCGTTTTGATACCTTACAATTTGCCACCGTGGATGTGCATGAAACAATCATCACTTATCTTGTCAATGGTTATTCCAGGAGATAAGGGTCCAGGCAATGATATTGATATTTTTCTACAGCCTTTGATAGAGGAATTGAAACAGTTGTGGGAGGGTGTTGATGCATTTGATGCTTCCAACGGCCAAACATTTAAACTACGGGCAGCATTGTTATGGACTATTAATGATTTTCCAGCATATGCCAATTTATCTGGCTGGAGTACAAAGGGACGGGTCGCATGTCCTTGTTGTGGAGATTCAACACATTCAATTTGGTTAAAACATGGAGGTAAATTTTGTTACATGGGACATCGTCGATGGTTGGAAGCAAATCATCCGTTTCGATTTCAGAAAGATTTGTTTGATGGTACTATAGAATTGGGATGTGCCCCTATTCCACCTTCTGGAACTGATGTTCATAGACAAATGGATGGCATGAATTACAGCTATGGTAAGCACTCAAAGTCCTCTAAAAAAAGAGGAAGGGATGATGTTGAACGCTCAGTACACGAAGGGTTACCAGAGGAAGTCAGTATCAGTACTATAGATGCAGATCAGTTGTTTCAAGATTCAGACAATTATTTCGAGGATGAAAATGAGGAAGACACACAGATAGCATCTACACAACAGCCAAGTAAATATTTATGGAAAAAATGAAGTATCTTTTTTGACTTACCTTATTGGAAACATAATCTTATTCGGCACAATCTTGATGTCATGCATATAGAGAAGAATGTTTGCGATAATTTACTTGGAATATTTTTAAACCTTGATGGAAAGAGCAAAGATAACATGAAGGCACGTCTTGATTTAAAAGAAATGGGTATCCGACAGGAACTTCATCCTAAAATGCTTGCTAATGATAGAATTTATGTGCCTCCTGCATGTTACACAATGTCTGCTCGAGAAAAGGATAATTTTTTGGGAGTTTTGAAAAGTATCAAAGTACCCGATGGATATGCATCGAATATTTCACGATGTGTGCATCTAAAGGATCGAAAACTTTCAAATCTTAAAAGTCATGATGGTCACATATTGATGCAAGATATTTTTCCAATAGCTTTAAGATCGTCATTGCCGAAACAAGTTGTTACAATTGTACTTCGATTATCGTCATTCTTTAAGGCATTATGTTCCAAAGTTATTGATCCTCGGGAACTTGATCAGTTAGAATCGGATATTGCAATTACACTTTGCCAGATGGAAAAGATTTTTCCTCCTGGATTTTTTACTATTATGGTACATCTGCTCGTTCACCTAGCTTCAGAAGTTAAAGTTGGTGGACCGGTACATTATAGATGGATGTATCCTATTGAGAGGTATTATTACAAACCTTAAATCTTTTGATAATTTTATTAGAAACAACAGCATACTGATATTTTAATAAATATTTAATTCTTGAAGGTATCTTGTGCGTCTTAAAGATTATGTGCGAAATAGAGCCTATCCCGAAGGCTCGATTGCTGAAGCATATATTGCGGATGAATGTTTGACATTTTGTTCAAGATATCTTCAAGGTGTAGAGACTATTTTTAGTCGACCTCAATGGCATAATGACTTTGTGGAGAATGCAGAACTGTATAAGTTCTTAACTGTTGGAAAATTCTTGGGAAGAGGTGAAGGTATTGTACTTGATCAAAAATCCTAAGCACAAGCACATCGTTATGTGTTACTTCATAGTGACATAATATCTGACCATCGCAGGTTAGTATATTTAAGGAATGACATCAAAATTTAAATTTTATATTAGATATAATGTTCTAAATGATATATTTATATTTTATGCAGTGAATTTTTAATTTATCAGAGACGAGCCAATCATAACATTCGTCCTAATGCAAGGATTGAACAGCGATGGTTGGTCGAGTTATTCCCTATGTGGCTTTCGAATCAGGTGTGATTTATATTTAATTATTGGATATATTAATTTTTGATACATATTTAATATCAGATAACTCAACTGCACTTCGTCATATCATTTTTTGTTAGGTATCAAAGATGATGGAGACAAATAAGTCAGATGAACTAATAGCTCTTGCTCGAGGACCTAACAAGATTGTGAATAGATATAATGGTTTCATAATTAATGGCTTTAAATTTCATACTAGAGAACGGGAGAAATTTAGAAAAACACAGAATAGCGGTGTTATGGTGGAAGCGGATGAAAAATCCTATTATGGTGCACTTAAAGATATCTATGAGTTGGATTATTATGGAAAATTTAAAGTAGTACTGTTTAGATGTGATTGGATAGACATAAACTCACTAAGGGGTTTGAAACAAGATGCAAATGGATTTACACTTGTAAATTTTTCAAGGTTGATACACACTGGTGTGTTATTGAAGGATGACCCATTCATTTTTTCATCTCAAGCTCGTCAAGTATTTTATGTACAAGATGCAAAAGATAAAGATTGGTTTACTGTCATCAAAACAAAACCTAGAGACTTATATGATATGGGAAACCAAGTGGAGGATGATGACGATGACACTTATACACAATGTATGCCCTACAATTTTGTGCCAGCTGATGATTTAAATGATACGACGACGTTGGTTAGAACAGAATTCGAAGAAAACACTACTGCTTGATTGTTACTGGTAATAATTATTTATGATGTATATATTTTGCATTAATTATTGTGTTATTTTACTCCATATATTAACTGATTCTACCTTTTATTTATATAAATGCTAGGTGACATCATGCGTCGCAGGGGACGATATGCTGGTGTGCAGTTCCAGTTTTCACAGACAGAGGCCGGTACGTCTTCTTCAGCACAGCAGCCTGAGGCCAGTTCAGCTGCACAGCATTCTGAGCCCTGTCCTTCATCATCAGCACAGCACGATCCTCCTGTTCATCAGCCAGATGATGAGATACACGTGCAGGGTATATATTGTCTTTCATGTAAATTTTTTTTATTTCATTTTATGTATATTTATGATATAGTTACTTTTATGTATTTTTTGCAGACGGATCCGGGAGAGTATGCCCCAGACGCGGACCCACAGTAGTACGAAATGTGTGGCAGATGCGTGAGGGCGAGAGGATTGTTGTGGAGTGCAATCAGCTAGGTCAGCCAATTAAGAAAGCTGCCTGCTTATTGACTTCATTTTTGGGGACTGTTGCTCGGAGGCCTCAGCTATGTCCGTTGGGCTATGCAAAATGGAATGACATGCTTCCAACGTACAAAGTTGAGCTCCTCCGAGTTATAGAGGTAATGAATTGATGTTCATACTGTATATTAATTGTTAATCATTTATATAATTTATTTCATTTAACTTTTTTTTTTATAGAGCAAGTTTGTTCTCCCTCCATCCACTCATGATTTTGTAATGAAGTCTCTCAACCGCAAATGGAAAGAATATAGAGCGCAATTGAAGAAGGACTATATGAGACAGGGTATGACAGAGGAGGAGGTTGCTAGGAATTGTCCTCCTGATGTACCCCCTCATCAGTGGATGGAGTTGGTTCATTATTGGTTCTCCGAGAGGGCACAGGTATATTATCTGTTTATTATCTTTTTTTTCTAAATATTTTATAAAAATATTGATTTTTATTATATATTGTATATATAACAAGTTCTTTACTTTATTTTACAGACTTATTCTGCTATTGGTAGAGCTGCACGAGCAGCTCAGTCTGTTCCTCATACATCGAGGTCGAAGAGTTATGCACGACTCCGACAGGAGTTTGTATGTTCCTTAAACTTTCATAATTAACTTTTAATTTTTATTTTCAAATATTTATATAACTAATATCATTATGTATCGTGGACCATGTCTGTATCATGATACTCATATATTTTTTTAAATTATCATAATTGTTTGCTTAAAATTAAAATTATTTGTGTAGGAGGATGAGCATGGGAGGGAACCCGGACAAGTGGAGTTTTACCGGATGACTCATACTCATCAGGATGGTACTTTTGTTCGAGATGAGTCGAGAGATTTATATGTACAGTATTATTAATATTATATTTTTTGCAATGATTTAAATTTAATTTTGTTAGCTATTAATGTATAACTCTTGTTTTCAAAAAAAATACAGGAGAGGGCTACATCTCTCATTGCGGAGCGTGACGACGAGTCCGCAGCATCTACGCAGCAGAGCCGTATCGAGACCGAGGTCTTCACAGAGTTGATGGGACCAGAGCGCTACGGCCGAGTGAGGGGTTATGGAGTAGGAGTCACCCCCACTCAGTTATCTGAGGTTAGTAGATATACGCAGCATGCTGCAGCAGATGCTCAGGATTCACGCGTTCGCAGACTCGAGGCGGAGATACAGGAGATTAGACAGAGTCGTGCCGCTGAGATGGAGGAGATGCGACAGAGCCGTGCCGAGATGCAGGCCATGAGGGGACAGATTGATCGCCTTACATCTTTATTAGAGATGTATGGTTCATCTCAGGTAAACACATAATATTAAATATATATTTTTGTATTAATTTAATGATTTATATATTTTATTTATAGATATGCAAATCATGCTTTTGATATATTTTTTATAGGCTCCTGGCATATCAGGCACCCGTCGAGATAGCGGCACGTCACGTGGAGACAACGACGACCATCCGCCTGCAGATTGATGTTATTTTATTTTTGTTGTATTTTTATATTTATTTATATTACTCTTGATTGTAATGGACGATTAGTACTTTATTTTTATTTATATAAAATATTGTCTTTTGGTTTGATTAAATTTTCTATTTCAGCTTGCTTTTGATGTGAATGATGGTGATTGTACATGTGTGAATGTGAATGTGGTGATTGTACATGTTTATTGTATTGTACAGGTGATGTGAATGATGGTGATTGTACAGGTGTGAATGTGAATGTGGTGATTGTACATGTTTATTGTATTGTACAGGTGTGATATGATTTCGTACAGAAATATATTGTATTATTTTTTTTTTAAATAATATTTGTATTTTTTTTTCCTCTTAAAACCTTTAACGACGCTTATAAGCGTCGTTAAATTTATCTTTTGCGACGCTTTAAAGCGTCGTAAATTTTTACATTAACGACGCTTATAAGCGTCGTTAAATTTGTCTTTTGCGACGCTTTAAAGCGTCGTAAAGATTTAAATTAACGACGCTTATAAGCATCGTTAATGTAAATATTTACGACGCTTTAAAGCGTCGTAAAGATTTACATTAACGACGCTTTAAAGCATCGTTAAGACAAATTTAACGACGCTTTAAAGCATCGTTAATGTAAATCTTTACGACGCTTTAAAGCGTCGTTAAAAAATAACGACGCTTTTAAAAAGCGTCGGCGCTATTCGTCCCCACTCTTACATAGTCGATGCTTTGCCGACGCTTTTCGAAGCGTCGTAAAGCCAAATAGCGACGCTTTAAAGCGTCGTTAATGACCATAAATAGCGTCGTTAATGCCTATTTTTTCTGTAGTGAACCCACACATGTTGGACCCTTTAAAATCCAAGCAAACAGATTTGTCCCTTTCATAAACCAATTGAACAATCGTTCACCCAAACCCAATCCAATTGGAGTCTGGTTCGTTTAGGTTTTGAGGTTTGTCATTGTTTTTGTGCCACTGCAAGCTCTTCATAGCCCTCAAATTTGACATAAATTCTTATAGTAAGTTCAAAATAATCACACTGCTATTCGATCTTATCCTCTCCACCTAATGTTCAAACGTTATTGTTATGCCGTATATCTGTGGCATGGAAGAAGAAAAAACAAATCACCCGTTCCACACGTGTAACTTCTCCTCAGACATACGGCAACGGATCACCCACAAACTCCAGGTGAACTGCCGCCCAAGTACTGTTAAAGAGACGTAGTTAGATTGGCGAAAAGTTTTACCAAAACACATTTCTAAACGAGCAAGAGTACTAAAGCAGGGCATGTCCCGTCCCGGGAGCTGAACAGCATATGTACCTAGAAATCTAAAATTGATGGTTGCGATCAATCTCCTGTAGCATCTGCCACTGAAAAAGAGTACTTACAAAAAAAATTTACATTGATTGAAATTGTATCCGACAGAGATCCTCCGATGCTTAAGTCAGTGAGAAGTGATGAATAGCAGATAGAATTTTGAAAGTAGCAGAGTATCAATCCAGAATTATCTTACCCAATGCTGTTCATTTATCTTCTTTTATAGATGAATAGTTGGTAACCATCTGTAACGATTAGAGATGTGGATCCTACACGTTCCAGCATTATGTGATTGTGGGATTGATGGTTATATCCACCACTGATCATGTTTTGGTCATTATGCGCTTTCTACGCTGGCAGTTTTAGATAAGCCGACTATATGTTAGTAATAATAGTATGTCGATCGTATGTCTGTAGTAGTCATGGAGATCCGAATAAGCATCGGTAGGTAACTCTGATATTTCGATAGTCATCGGTCTAAGATTAACCGAGTTGTCGTGGCTCAGTCTGTTGATGGCTGAGGATAGCCGACTGTAGATCGATCAAGTGATTGTTAGTCGGCATGTTATGTTCATGAGGCCGATTTAGAGTCGAAATCAGGAGTCGATTGAATTGTCTCAACGGTTGCCCCCCACTCTCAAGTCCAAATTAGGTTGCATTTTATGTCCAGGACCTTCAGGCTGATCTTCGATTTTCGATTTCGAAGTTCGTTCAAAATCTTCTTGATTATTATGATTTTTGTCCTGCTCAGCTGGCTCCGAACTCTATCCAACTAATTATCAGTTTTGCTTTGTTATGTTGTCTTATCCCGACTGATCCTCGCCCTTCTCTATTTCAGATTTTCTTTATTCTCCGTCTTCACTCCAAGGCCAAGGGTTGGTGGTTTTTCAACTCGAAGAAGGGCCTTTCTTTCATCTCCAGTCTTCCATCGTCCATTCATGGTTGGAAGAATCATTTTTTTTTGCTTCTTCTTCATCTCCTTGGGGCTTTCCTTCGTGGTGGGGCGATCCGAGAATCGGCCCCAACGAGAATAGTCTGGTGGATACTGTTGATCAGGAAGACTTTCTCCAACTAAAAAATATAGAAGTTCCACCGCAACGAGAGCTGATGACCGAGCAGGCTCTCTATGATGCTGGACTTAGTTCGATAATTTCTTTAGGTATAACATAGCCGGTCACTTTACTTTTTTTTTGTTTGTTTCTGAATTTTGTACTAATCTTTATCTTTTGATTGCAGCTATATGGATGAGGGCACGAATTTCGACTGCTGATATTCGCTTGCATGCTACCAAGAAGAGGGCAGCAACCGATGCTGGATCCTCCTGATCGTTGAGAAAAAGTCGGGTTGATTCTCCATCGGTACCGGCAAAGGAACCCGATGTTCCATCGGAGATAGTCTTCGAGCCGGTCTTAGCATTATCGGCTCTGATTGTGCTCCCTCCAATTGAAGTGCCATCCGCTGGAGTCAGGACAGCGAGAGATGAAGGAGCCACGACAGAACCATCAGCGGCTCCATTAGTGGAGGTTCAAGTTGAATCAAAAGTCATGGCCAAATTCGAACAATCTGCTGCTACACCAGCTATTCTTCTAGCGGAGCGGTCTCGGACGCAATCAAGCACCGACTTCGTGACGGTCTCAAACACGCGACCATCGATCAGAGATCGGGGGAAGGTGCCGGTTACTTCTACTGATGATGGGTCATCTGCGGGCCCCCACACCTTCTTCGACATCAGAATTCCTGCTGGTGAGTCGGCCTTAGCCAATCCATCATTGGCCAGACGACTCATCGAGGCTGTGCTTCTCTCGACAGATAGGGAGAACAGAAAAAATCGGTCCGAAATATTTTCTTCCTTTTACCCAACGATGCTTGGGGTAATTTTCTGATATTCCACATTCCTCCTTTTTTTTTATCTGACTTGTCTTTTCTTTTTAGTGGATGCACGATATGCATGCTTTAGAGAGTGGATATCAAAAAATCACTGACCTTCATTGGACGTGGATGGATAAGGTGGCGGCCAACAACACCGAAAAGACTACTGCTGTCGAACAGCTTCAGATGATAATTGAACGAGAGAAGAAGCTTCAAGAAGAAATTTCTCGTATGACGGCTGACCTTCAGTCCTCTAGAGCCGAACTTGAGTCGGCTTATTAGAACGTCATGTCTCTCGAGTCCTGAATCAGAAGTAAGAAGCATTCCATCAGTCGGCTCCAGAGAGAGATGGATGCATTGAAGAGCTGGAAGCGAAGCGCGACAAGCATCGAGCCACTATAGAAAGGCTGGCACTGGCCGATGCTGAGTTGGCCTCCACGAAGGCTGAAGCTGAGTCGGAGAAAGGTGCCTTGAGTCTAGCTCTATCAAGAACTTCAAAGATTCGGAAGAATTCAAGGATGAGATTCTCGAGGATGGATTCATCTCTTACTGTGTCGGATACAAAAACGACTGAGATACAGTCGAAAAATTATACCCACACTTAGACTTGAGCAGCATTGTTCCTCCTAATTCGGGAGAAGACACAGCTGAAGAGGGCGTTGCGCCAGCTGAAGGAGATGCACCAGCTGCACCAGGACCTGCTCCAACTACTGAGGCTGTGCCAGAGCAAGGTGATGAAGAAACTGACTGGTGACTGATGTAACATTTTTTTTTGTAATAGTTTAATTTTGTAATCAAATCTTGGGTCCAATTTTGTAATTTTCTTTCTTCAATGAATGAAAGAAATTATCTTCTCTGGAATGAAAGAAAGAAACATTATCTTTCTTCTCGAGACAACAATAGCATCATCATGAAGAGTTTATATTCTCCGGACATTATCTTTCGAAAAAAAATTATATTGTCAAGTCATCGTTTCTTTGCCGACTCTTCTTCGGAAGTTGCCCTTCGATCCTTCGATCGTCTAGAGATCATGTTGATTACTCCTGCCATTGGTTGATTATTGATCATTTGCTCAGCTTGTGGCTGAGGCTGTTGGTCGGTGGAAGGTTAAGTCGGACGATCTCGTCGAAACTTCTCGAGATAGCCTCGTCGAATCAGGACTTCTATTTCATTCCTGAGTTGAATGCACTATTCGGTATCATGACCATGATCACGATGAAATTGACAGTACTTTTATCTGTCACGACTCCTCGATGGCACTTTCATCAGTGGGGGATGTCATATGTATTCCTTTCCTTCGATCTCTATTAAGCTCTGCGCATGGAGAGCAGAAAGAGGAGTATAGGAGTCATACCTATCATAATTGTTTGGCCTTGGACTTCGTCATCGAGGTGAAGCTCGTTTATTGGTAGTTGACCAATTTGATTTGATCGGGACTTCATTTTTCTTCTTCTTCTTTTTCTGAACTTTTTCTTCTGTCTGGCACCAGTCAGAAGCGCCCTCATCTGCGCGAATATACTTGTATGCGCACTCCAAGCATTCAGCATAGGTCCGGAGGAGAGTCTTGTCCAGAGAATAGGTGAATCTGAATCTCCTCAAACTCCTCTTCATGGTCGATATGGCCATATCTTCATTGAGATCCCTGACCTCAAGTATAGTCGCATTGAAGTAAGCCACAAAATCTCTCAACGTTTCTGTCTCGCCTTGCTTGATGGAGAAGAGACTATCTGACATCCATGGCACCTTTTAGCTAGTGCTGAGATAGGCCATGAAAGAATGTTTGAGCTACTCGAAGGAGTTTATGCTCTCCGATTGTAGCTCAAAATATCAGGCTCGAGCTGCCTTCTGAATAGTCAGTAGAAAGCCGATGCATAGGAGGGCGTCAGTTTTTCCCTGGATCATCATGAGAGCCTTGTAGCTCTCCAGATAATCAATTCGATCGGTGGAGCCGTCATATATCTCCATCTACGGTATTTTGAATTGAGACAGAATCGGCTCGTCCAGGATGCACTGAGAGAAAGGTTGGGCAGTGTAGAAGTCATAGTCGCTGGATGACTTCCGACCTTCCATTTGAAGTCGAACAAATTGGCAGTCGATCTCTTTGAATTTGTGCTCGTAGTCATCTAGCCTTCGTTGCTGAGATAATCCGGAGGTAGAGTCCTCCGAAAAATTTGAGGATGGAGAAAAAGAAGGTTCACGCAGTCTTTTCTCCTTCTTGATACTATATACATAGGAAGGAGAAGAAGATTGTCATGAAGGATGGACGGTGTGGTGAGAATGTCGAGAATACGGTTGCTTGACTCGATGAGAATACCGAGACGACCGTCGTTCTGGAGATAAAGAGGGTAAACACCGTGGAGGATGGCAGTTGTGCCTAGACGGCACTGAATGAGCCACTAGCTTCTCCACCGACGGTCGCTGCTGATGCTGTGTTTGTTGCTGTTGGAGGTTGTGAACTGCCTCCATTAACACTTTCATTTGCTGCATCAAGGCAGCAATTTGTGTGTCTGTAATGACTACAGGATGCGAAGAGCGGCTCTGCTAATGGAGGAGAAAGAGAAATATCTTCCTGATGGAAAGATTGCCTCGCGAATCCTGTTGAATCCTAAACTCTGGTCTTAGCCATGATTGCTTGTATACTCTCTCCTACCTGGCGCGCCAATCTGTTGCGGTCAATCTCCTGTTACGCCTGTCACTGGAGAAGAGTACTTGCAAAAAAAGTTCATACTAATCGGAGTTGTGTCCAGTGAGGATCCTCCAATACTTAAGTCAGTGGGGAGTGGTGAACAACAGATAGAATTTTGAAAGTGACAGAGTATCAGCCCCGAGTTACCTTACCCAATGCTATTCATTTACCTCCTTTTATAGACGAGTAGTTGGTAACCGTCTGTAACGGTTAGACACGTGGGTTCCACACGTTCCGACATTATGTGATCGTGTGGACTGAGGAGGAGTTTCCTCGTGATACACAAATTAATAAGTCCACCTGAAAAGTATGTTCTCCATGTGATGGACCACAAACTAGCGGACTTGATTAGGGTTGCTTCTGAAAAATACCTGTTCCTCCTTGGCTGTAATCATTTACATTTTCTGTGGTTGAGCGCTGCGTAATTTCTTGAGCCACTCATCCGAGCTTATGTACGTAGATATCATTCCCTCGTATTGTGCTTGAAAGATTCATTACATCGTATAGCCCCCAACCAGGAGAAAACAACGTGTTAAACGTATATTCTAGAAACCAATATAGTTAATATATTATAATAAATTTAAAATATAATTTTATACTTAATACATTGATTTGATCTGGCATATTTCGAACCTAACACCCGGATCGAACACGTGATGGCCGCACACTCCTTAGGACAAGTCCTAAAGAATATGCAAGACCTAAAATAATTCATTACAATCTCAACATCCATAATGTCTAATTTCAATAACAATTAGTAAAACTTGCATAATTATAAATTAAATTCCTTCAATTCTCTGATCAGATATCATAATACTCTATCTATTTATCTGCTTACCAGCAAATCCAAACTATAGCTGTCACGCCCCGAACCCAACACCCGGGTCGGATACGTGATGGCCGCACACTCCTTAGAGCAAGCCCTAAAGAATATGCAAGGCCAACTTAAATCATTACAACCTTATCAACCATGATAATTTATTTCAACAATAATTCATAAAACTTGCATAATTACAATTAATATTCCTTCAATCCTCTGATCAGGTATCAACGGTATTCTATTTATGCATCCGCTCACTCACAAATTCATACCATAGCCAACCATGGACATCTTGTAACTCTGAGAAGAAAAAGAAAATGAAGGGGTGTGAGCTTTACAGCCCAGTAAGAATTTTCATATCACATCAATATAATAATATAATCTAAAAATAAAGATAAGCAATAACACGTAAAAGTCGATGTTCACTGTCCAGAATACTGCAAACATTTATAAATTTTCTGTCTTATTAAAATAGATGCATCATCATATGTTAACAGGTGAAATACTTTTGTTCAACAATTATCTCATGTCTTATCTTTCATTTCTCTTTTCATAATCACATGATTTTTAACCTTTTCTTTCTGGCTCTGGACTATCCAAGTCTATACCTCAGTCATCATCCGGATCGAATCCACTTAAAAAGTCTTTCAAGACTGTCCAGGATGAGCTCCTGGCCGGCTGTCCCACGTACAGAAGCCCGTGAGAGGCTGTCCCAGGCATAAGCTCCTGGTGGGCTGTCCCAGGCATGAGCTCCTGGCCGGCTGATCCACCTATAAGCCAGTCGGGGTTGTCCCAGGCATAAGCTCCTGACGGGCTGTCCACATGACAAGGCTAGTCCATACCATATATCTCTTTTTTTTCATTTAATCATTATGTATTGATTTCATCAAATCAATTCCGACTTGCATTATGATCAACTCAGATATGTCATATCTATATAATCATGCTATCAATCTCTGATACATATATATTGACATAACATACTCAAGCTCAAAATCAAATAACAGTATCTCAGATATAATAAATTCATCGATCTCAAATCCGACAATGCAAAACCAATAATGCAAGACCAACAGTAAAATAGCATATATATAATAGTGATAATGTACAGAGATTCTTACCTTTATCGGTGACTGATCCAAGCACAGAAATCAATATTCTTTTTTGATTTATGAATTTTTTTAACAAAATATTCCATTCGATATCATTTGCAGACAATCATCTCATCGTAACCTTGATCAAATATAAAGATCATATATGGAGAAAATTACCGATAATCGACCTGATAATACAAATCTAAGATCTCTCTTAGGATTAACCAAAATTAGGATTTACCTAAGTATCTGGATCCTCCACTGATCCATAAGACTTCTAGAGAGAGAAAATCCATGAAGAGAGAGAAAATTCTAGAGAGAGAAAGTGGAGAGAGAAATTTTCGTATCCTTCAGATGAGGCAATCATGGTCGAGACCATCCGAGGTCCTATCAGGGTGACTCAATATGAATCAAGTGTTACAAATTTCGAATAGGATTGAACTGGGATCAGATTTACTGCACGAATTTCAGAGCAATCTCAATTCATCATATTTTTAATTCAAATATATCCTAGGATCTGTGATGCAATCAGAGAGAGAGAGTAGAAAGATTCTAGAGAGATAAAATCCATAAAAAGAGAGAAAAATATAGAGAAAGAAAATAGAGAGAATCTAGAAAGAGAAACTGGAGAGAGAATGTAGAGAGAGGAGAGAAAGAAAATTTTTCTCTCTTCTTCTTCTTTTCATTTTATTTTATTTTATTTTTATTTTTATTTTTCTCTTTCTCTTTTTCCTTTTTTTTTTCTTTTCTTTTTCTTTTTCCTTTTTCTTTTCTTTTTCTTTTTTCTTTTTCTTTTCTTTTCTTTTCTTCTTCTTCTTCCTTCTTCTTTTCTTCCCGCGGCCTCCCTTGGCTGAAACAGGGGAAGACCGTGAGTTCCCCCCCCTCGGTGGCTCAGGCTCCGATGGCTTGGCTGGAGATCCGGCAACGACGGTCGACAACCGAGAGCAAGGAATTACCGGCGGCAAGACTTGACTGGCGGGAGAAGAGTTTTCTAAAAAAAATAGGGAACCGTCTCTATTCTTTTTATTTTTCGATCATTGGCCGGTCATCGGCGGCCAAGATTTTCAGGAAAGGAAGAGAGAGAGATGGAGGTCTGGTCTTGGGGATGGGACGCCGCAACCGGTGATGCCGGTGGCCGAAAAAGAGAAGAGAGGATCCAGTCGAAACAGAGCAAAACAGGGGTTTACCTTGTTCATGGATTTTCCGACGATCCTGACGGCCGACGAGAAATCTAAAACCATGGAAAGAAAGAGAAGAGGGAGAGGAAGAAAGTTTGGAGCCTTACCTGAGCTCCGGTGGCCTCTTCGACCTTCAATTTCCGATGAACACGAGAAGAGGCTGCCACGGCTTCTACGGAGAAAAGGAGAGGAATCGACTCGACGATCGTCGGTGGAGGCTCGTGAGGGAGAGAAGAGTCTTATTTATAGAGAATCCTAGAGTTCTAAGAGGCCTAGAGTCGTTCTCCGATCGGGATTCATCGGAGAAGAAGACTCCCTTCGGGAGTCTCCTTCCATCCCTTTTTTTTTTTTAAATCTGGGTTATTACATTCTCCCCTCCTTAAAATAATTTCGTTCTCGAAATTAGGTTATGTCATTCGAGATACCTATTTCAAAGTATACTTTCTTCATGTCATTCTCAAGCTTACGATAATGTCATATATATTATTTATTTCTCATGATCTTGTTATAACAAAAATTATTTGAAATCTCAAACTCATCCCTTCTTATTGATTTCTCAACTTTTTGAAGAACTGTAACATTTTGGACTTGTATTAATATACTACCATTATTTGTCTAATACATTTCACTCAAAATTCATAATTATCTCAGACTATCCTTGATAGAAAAATAATTAAAGGTCAAACATTGGGCGCTCTTCACAATCATCGATTTTTTTCTTCTCTTGACCTTCCAACAAATTTTATATGTAGACTCTCATCTTAAGAAAAATCTCAATCTTCTATATCAGTTTGAGTAACAATATTAAATTTTAAAAAAAATATGAGATCTATGTCAGGATATTCTAAATTTGAACTGATAACAAAACTATCAAGCTATTAATAAACTTGAGATATCTAAGATTCCTTGGCATTATCTACAATGAAGTAACTACTAACAAAAATTATCCGACTATGATCAGATTAAAAATCATTCCTTATTTACAACTAATGTATTCCATAATATCTTCAGAATCAAAAATTAATATTTCTAATCAATTTAACCCACCATGCTTTTGCTGCGCACTCTGATATTAATTTATCAAATTATATAAGTCTATCAAAGATAAAAATATCCTTATATATTAGATCAATCCAGGATAGATCCAACCTTCAAATTTTATATAGAACTTAGGGCAAAACCTTAAATTTCTTTATCTTTATTGCTTCTTGGGCATAGCACATCAAAATTAAATATTGATCTACTTTCTATGTTTGAAATATTTGCATAAGCTTCATCACTCTTCAAGAATCCAACATGTCTAGAATCAATTGGAGTTAACCTTAGATTTACCTTACAATCATTTAGATAATTTCTAAATCAATCTTCTTTTTTAAAAGAATTAATTCTAACTTGACAAACTAGAAAAACTCAAGCCAACATCCTTAAGTAGAATCAACTTGATTATTTCTTATAAAGCTCCTTTCATCACAACCCTTAATATTAATCAATAAATCCATACAAAATCTTGTTATCCATACAAAATCTTATCCCTTGTATAAGTCATTCAAAATTTAACACTAGCAAGATGTCTTGGTTCAATTTAAAAATTCGAACTTTGACTTGAATAATTAATACACTTCACCATCTTCAATAATCACAAAAAAAAAAATCTAATCCAAAGATAGTAATATGAATTATTAAAAAAATTTCATCATAACCTGTATATCATTCTCTGACATAATAATTTTTTTTTTTTAATTTAATAATAATATCAAAATATTTTTGAACCACTTAGAAAAGTAAGCTTTTGACTTGAAATTCAATGTAACTTGAAAGATCAAGGAATCATATTTAGAATATGATATTTGAGTAACTAAAAATTTCACCAAGATGTGTATCTCATATTCTCATAATAAAATTTCAAGTATATTTTTTATCTAAGATTGAGTTTCATATATGATCCTCTTATAGATTCAATGCTCAAAAATATTTCTCTCTCATATGTTAAAATTTTTTTTTGGACCATATCCTAATTAACTTTCTTTGATAAGTCCAAATTCATAATGCTCAAACAATTATCATCGAAATTAAAAAAATTATCATGATCTTCAATCATATAAGTTTTACATTCCAAAATGCTCTAGTATACTCAACATAACTTATCAATACCTCCCACTTTATTCCAAGATAACTCTCTTCATACTTAGGTCAACCTTACTAATTGAAATCTAAGATATAACTTATCAATTCTATTATAGATATCATATGCCACTTATACATAAATTTTATCTTAATATCTATTGATTCGAAATCTAAATATTGAATCTTCTCTTTTATATCTATCATATTCCTCATGATTATAACCTAAGTTTAGATATCACTAAAATTATAATTTTGAATAATTATAACCTTAAACTCAAATACCACTTAAATTATATTTCTTAGTGATCATAACCTAAACTCTAATATCATTCTATCATACCTTTAATGATCAAAATCTTAAACTCCGATATTATCAATCATACTCTAGTGATTATAATTCCAAAGTTTTGATATCACTTATATGACAATCCCTAGTGACCTTAAACTTAGGTTCTAGTACTGTTCTCTCATATCCTAATCACTTGTATCATTGTCTCCGAATAAACGTAACCTAAGCTCTAAGCTCAAATGCCACTCTGTCACATCCTACTGATCTTACATAAAGTTTTAATATCTCTTTATAATCTCTGGTGATCTCAACCTAAGCTCTGATATTATTCTATCTCATCCTATATATTTATATCGTAATCTCCAATGATCATAACCTAAGCTCTAATATCACTCTGTAATATTCTAATCACTTATATCATAATCCCTAATGATCATAACCTATATTGTAATATCATTCTATTACATCCTTAATGATTATAACCTTAAACTCTGATATTATCTATCATGCTCTGATACCATTCTGTCACGCCCCGAACCCAACACTCGGATCGGATACGTGATGGCCGCACACTCCTTAGAGCAAGCCCTAAAGAATATGCAAGGCCAACTTAAATCATTACAACCTTATCAACCATAATAATTTATTTCAATAATAATTCATAAAACTTGCATAATTATAATTAACATTCCTTCAATTCTCTGATCAGGTATCAACGGTACTCTATCTATGCATCCGCTCACTCACAAATTCATACCATAGCCAACCATGGACATCTTGTAACTCTGAGAAGAAAAAGAAAATGAAGGGGTGTGAGCTTTATAGCCCAGTAAGAATTCCCATATCACACCAATATAATAATATAATCTGAAAATAAAGATAAGCAATAACACGTAAAAGTCGATGTTCACTGTCTAGAATACTGCAAATATTTATAAATTTTTGTCTTATTAAAATAGATGCATCATCATATGTTAACAGGTGAAATACTTTTATTCAACAATTATCTCATGTCTTATCTTTCATTTCTCTTTTTATAATCATATGATTTTTAACCTTTTCTTTCTGGCTCTGGACTATCCAAGTCTATACCTCAGTCATCATCCGGATCGAATCACTTAAAAAATCTTTCAAGACTGTCCCAGGATGAGCTCCTGGCCGGCTGTCCTACGTACAGAAGTCTGTGAGAGGCTGTCCCAGGCATAAGCTCCTAGCGGGCTGTCCCAGGCATGAGCTCCTGGCGGCTGATCCACCTGTAAGCCAGTGGAGGCTGTCCCAGGCATAAGCTCCTGACGGGCTGTCCACATGACAAGGCTAGTCCATACCATATATCTCTTTCTTTTCATTTAATCATTATGTATTGATTTCATCAAATCAATTCCGACTTGCATTATGATTAACTCAGATATGTCATATCTATATAATCATGCTATCAATCTCTGATACATATATATTGACATAACATACTCATGCTCAAAATTAAATAACAGTATCTCAGATATAATAAATTCATCGATCTCAAATCCGACAATGCAAAATCAATAATGCAAGATCAACAGTAAAATAGCATATATATAATAGTGATCATGTACAGAGATTCTTACCTTTACCGGTGACTGATCCAAGCACAGAAATCAATGTTCTTCTTTGATTTATGAATTTCTTTAACAAAATATTCCATTCGATATCATTTGCAGACAATCATCTCTTCGTAACCCTGATCAAATATAAAGATTATATATGGAGAAAATTACCGATAATCGACCTGATAACACAAATCTAGGATCTCTCTTAGGATTAACCAAAATTAGGATAGGATTAACCAAAATTAGGATTTACCTAAGTATCTGGATCCTTCACTGATCCATAAGACTTCTAGAGAGAGAAAATCCATGAAGAGAGAAAATTCTAGAGAGAAAAAGTAGAGAGAAAGTGGAGAGAGAAATTTTCGTATCCTTCAGATGAGGCAATCATGGTCGAGACCATCCGAGGTCCTATTAGGGTGACTCAATATGAATCAAGTGTTACAAATTTCGAATAGGATTGAACTGGGATCAGATCTACTGCACGAATTTCAGAGCAATCTCAATTCATCATATTTTTAATTCAAATATATCCTAGGATCTGTGATGCAATCAGAGAGAGAGAGTAAAAAGATTTTAGAGAGATAAGATCCATAAAAAGAGAGAAAAATCTACAGAGAGAAAATAGAGAGAGAATCTAGAGAGAGAAAATGGAGAGAGAAGGTAGAGAGAGGAGAGAAAGAAAATTTTTCTCTCTTCTTCTTCTTTTTATTTTATTTTATTTTATTTTTATTTTTATTTTTCTCTTTCTCTTTTTCCTTTTTTTTTCTTTTCTTTTTCTTTTTCCTTTTTCTTTTCTTTTTCTTTTTCCTTTTTCTTTTCTTTTCTTTTCTTCTTCTTCTTCCTTCTTCTTTTCTTCCCGCGGCCTCCCTTGGCTGAAACAAGGGAAGACCGTGAGGTCCCCCCCCTCGGTGGCTCGGGCTCCGGTGGCTTGGCCAGAGATCCGGCAACGACAGCCGACAACCGAGAGCAAGGAATCACCGGCGGCAAGACTTGACCGGCGGGAGAAGAGTTTTCTAAAAAAAATAGGAAACCGTTTCTATTCTTTTTATTTTTTGATCATTGGCCGGTCATCGGCGGCCAAGATTTTTAGGGAAGGAAGAGAGAGAGATGGAGGTCTGGTCTTGGGGATGGGACGTCGCAACTGGTGATGCCGGTGGCCGAAAAAGAGAAGAGAGGATCCGGCCGAAACAGAGCAAAACAGGGGTTTACCTTGTTCATGGATTTTTCGGCGATCCTGGCAGCCGGCGAGGAATCTAAAACTATGGGAAGAAAGAGAAGAGGGAGAGAAAGAAAGTTTGGAGCCTTACCTGAGCTCCGGTGGCCTCTTCGACCTTCAATTTCTGGTGAACACGAGAAGAGGCTGCCGCAGCTTCTACGGAGAAATGGAGAGGAATCGGCTCGACGGTCGTCGGTGGAGGCTCGTGAGGGAGGGAAGAGTCTTATTTATAGAGAATCCTAGAGTTCTAAGAGGCCTAGAGTCCTTCTCCGATCGGGATTCATCGGAGAAGAAGACTCCCTTCGGGAGTCTCCTTCCATCCCTTTTTTTTTTTTTTTAAATCTGGGTTATTACAATAGCCAATCATGAGCATCCTGTAACTCTGAGGAAAAAAATAAAAATGGAGGATGTGAGCTTTACAGCCCAGTAAGAATCCCACATATCACACCAATATAATAATATGATCTGAAAATAAGGATAAGCAATAAAATATAAAATCTCATATTCAATATCCAAAATACTGCAAACATCTATAAATTATCTGTCTTGTTAAAAGAGATGCATCATCATATGTTAATAGGTGAAATGCTTTTATTCAGCAATTATTTCATGTCTTATCTTTCATTTTTCTTTTCATTATTACATGATCTTTAACCTTTTTCTTTCTGATTTTAGGCTAAACAGGATTATGTGATGATCTTTATCGGATCGACTTTTATGATCTTTCTCAGATCGAAATATTCATGATCTTTCTCGAATCAAAATACCGATGATCTTTCTCGGATCAAAATACCTATAATCTTTCTCGGATCAAAATATCTATGATCTTTCTTGGATCAAAATACCCATGCTCTTTCTCGGATCAAATTATCCATGATCTTCCTTGGATCAAATTCTTCCATGCATAAGCCTGTGGAGGCTATTTCACATAACAAGACTAGTTCAAGCCATATCCTTTTTATCTAATTGATATATGTTGATTTTATCAAATCAATTTCAATTTACAGTGTAATTCAAAATAGATATATTATGCACATATAATCATGCCATCAATCATGAATTTATATATATTAACACAATCCATACTCACGCTTAAAAATCATATAAGCAAATAACGGTGTCTCCTATATAGCAAAATCATCGATCACGAATTCAATAATGCAAAACCAACGATACAATACCAATGATAAAATAGCATATATAATGATGATCATGTACATGATTCTTACCTTTATCGATGATCGATCTAAATACAGAATTTGATGAGCTTCTTAATCTATCAATCCGAAATCAAGATATTTTGCTCCATATCTTCTTGTATAACAATTACATCTCTACATGATCAAGATTAAATATAAAAATCATATATGGAGAAATTATGGATAAACGATCCTAATAACATAAATCCAGGACCTCTCTTTGAATTAGCCAAAATTGAGATTTGTGTAAGTATCTGCACCCTCCACTGGTCCATAAGACTTTTAGAGAGAGAAAATCCATGAAGAGAGAGAAGATTCTAGAGAGAAAAACTTTAAAAAGAGAAAATAGAGAGAGAAAGTGGAGAGAGAATCTTTGTATCCTTCAAATGAGATAATTATGATCGAGATCATCAAAGGTCATATCAGGATAACTAAATATAAATTAACTATGATCAGATGCTATAAATTTCGAATAAGAATTGGACTGCGATCTAACCTACTACATGAATTTCGAAGCGATTTCAGGTCATCTTATTTTCATCACAAATTTATCTTAGGGTCCGTGATGCAGTTAGAGAGAGAGTAGAAAGATCCTAGAGAGAGAAAATTTTAGAGAGAGAAATAATTTAGAGAGGGAAGCTGGAGACAGAAAGGTAGAGAGAGGAGAAAGGAAAGAGAGAGAACTCTCTCTCATTTTCTTCCCTTTTTTTTTCTTTTTCTTTTTCTTTTCTTTTCTTTTTCCTTTCTTTTTCTTTTTCTTCTTTTTCTTTTTCTTTTCTTTTCTTTTTCTTCTTCTTCTCTTTTTCTCATTTTCTTCTTTCTTTTATCTTCTCTCTCTCTTTTCCTGGCTGAACAAAAGAGGGACACGAGGGAAGGGGGCTCGGTGGCTCAAGCTTCGATGAGGGTGGTAGCACGGTCGAAGGTCCGACAGCGGTGGCCGACGGCAGAGAGCAAGAGATCGCCGACAGTGAGGCTCGACCAACAGGAGATTTTAAAAAAAAATTGAAAAATAAGGTACCCGCCCCTTTTCTTTTATTTTTCAATCATCATTGGTCGGTCGGCGACGGCCAAGGCCTCTCAGGGAAGGAAGATAGGGAGATGGGGGTCATGCTACAAGGGCATGACACCACGAGCGGTGGCGTCAGTGGCTAAAAATGAGGAAGAGAAGGCTCGACCGAATAGAAAAAAATAGAGCATCCCTTTTCCTCTCGATTTTTGACAAAGTCGGTGGTCGGTAATAAGGTTTGGGGCCAGAGGAGAATGGAAAGAGGGAGAGGAAGAAAGGTCAGAGCCTTACCTGAGCTCCGGTGGCATCTCTGACCTTCGATTTTTGACAAACACAATAATTGGAGGCTGCAGCTTCAATGGAGAAAAGAGGAGAAATTAAGCTCGAAGATCGCCGGTGGTGAGTCTTAAGGGAGGGGGGAGACTTAGTTATAGAGAGCCCAAGGGCCCCAGTGGTCCTAAGACTCTCATTCTGTTTGAGATTCATCAGAGAAGAAAACTCCTATCAGGAGTCTTCTTCCTGTTCTCTTTATATATATATATATATATATATATATATATGGGCTTTGATGGTTTGGGCTTGGTCCAGGACCCAAATGGGTCGGGTATTACATTTTTCTCCTTTAAATATTTTTTTCTCAAAATTAAGTTACGTTGTTTGAGATATATTCTTAAAAAAAATATTCATGCATCATGTCATTCTCATACTTTCGATAATGTCTTACATATTATTTATTTCTCACGATCTTGTTATAACAAAAATTATTTTAAATCTCAAACTCATCTTTTTTTTTTCTTCAACTTTTTTGAAGAGTAGTAATATTTTAGACTTATATTAACATACTACAATTATTTATCCAATACATTCCACTCAAAATTCATAATTATCTCACACTGCCTATGATAGAAAAATAAAGAAAGGTCAAACATCGAGTACTCTTCATAATCATCGATTTTTTTTTCTTGACCTTCCAATAAATTTAATAGGTAGACTTTCATCTTAAGAAAACCTCAACCTTTTATGTTATTTCGAGTAACAATATTTAAAATTTAAAAAGAAATAATATCTGTGTCAAAATATTCTAGGTTTATACTAATAACAGAACTATCAAGCTATTAACAAAAACTTGAGATGTCTAGGGTTCTTCTTGACATTATCTATAATAAAATAATCGATTGATAAAAATTATCTGATTATGATTAGATTAGATCAAGATCTATAGTATCCTTTCATTATTAATAAAATCCTTCCTTATTTACAACTAATGTATTCCATAATATCTTCTGATTTAAAGAATTAATATTTTTAATCTATTTTAAACCATCATGATTTTACTGCGCACTCTGATCTCAACTTACCAAATTATATAAGTCTATCAAAAATAAAAATATCCTTGTATGTTAAATCAATCAAAGGTAGATCTAACTTTTAAATTTTATATAAAACTTAGGATAAAATTTTAAGTTTCTTTGTCATTACTATCTCTTAGGCATAGCACATCAAAATTAAATCTTCATCCACCTTCTATGTTTAAACTCATTACATAAGCTTCACTACTCCTCAAGAATCTAATATGTCTAAAATTAATTTGAGTTAACCTTCGATTTACCTTACCATCATTTAGACAAGCTTTCAAACCAATCTTTTTTTTTGTAAAAGAATTAACTCCAACTTGAACAAACTAGAGGCACTAAGTCAACATCTTTGTAAGTAGAATCAACTTAGTTATTTCTTGTAAAGCTCCCTTCATCACAACCCTTAGCATCAATAAATAAATTTATGCAAAATTTTATCCCCCTTATATGTTAAGACTTATATAAATCATCCAAAATTTAACAATAAGATACCTTAGATCAGCTCAAAAATTTTAACTTTGATTTGAATTACATAAATAAGGAATCTAATCCAAAGAATAATAAAGATTTGATCATAACGTGTATATCATACTCTAATTAGACCAGTTTTTTTCAATTTGACAACAATATCAAAATACCTTACATCCACTTAGAAAAGTAACTTTTGACTTAAAATTTAATGCAACTTGAAAGATCAAAAAATCAGGTCTAAATATGATACTTTGAGTAACCAAAGATTTTACCAAGATGTGTATCTTATATTCTCATAAAATCTAAATATATTTTTCATCTAAATTGAGTTTCATATATGACCTCTTATAGGTTCAACGCTTAAAAATATTTTTCTCTCATATGATATAATTTCTTCTTAGACCACATCCTAACTAACTTTCTTCTAATAAGTCCAAAATTTATAATGCTCAGATAATTAACATTAAAATCAGAAAAGTTATCATGATCTCCATCCATATAAGTTTAGCATTCCAAAATTATCGAGCATACTAAATGTAACACATCAATATCTCTCTATTCATTCTAAGGTCAATACTTCTCATACTTAGGTCAATCCTACTAATTGGAATCTAAGATATAACTCATCAATTCTATTATCATATGCCACTTATGCATCAATTTCATCATAGTATCTATTGTTCGAAATTTAATTATTGAATCTTTTCTTTTATATCTATCCTGTTCCTCATGATCATAGCCTCAAGTTCAAATATCACTAAGATCATAATTTCGAATAATTATTATCTTAAGATCAAATGCCACTTAAGTCATATTCTCTAGTGATCATAACCTAAATTTTATATCATTCTATCATATCCTTAATGATCATAACCTAAAATTCTAATATTATCTATTATACTCCATTGCTTATAATCCTGAAGTTTTGATATCACTTATGCCACAGTCCCTAGTGACCTTAAAGTTTTGATACAACATAAGTCATATTCTCTGATATCACTCTGTCACATCCTACATAAAGTTTTGATCTCACTTTATAATCTCTAGTGATCTTAAACTTAAGTTTTGATATTATTCTATCATATCCTAATCACTTATATCATAATCTCTAAATGATCATAACCTAAGCTCTAATACCATTCGATCATATCTTATTAGTCATACATAAAGTTTTGATATCACTTCATAATCTCTAATAATCTTAAACCTAAACTCTAATACCACTCTGTCACGCTCCGAACTCAATATCCAAATCAGATATGTGATGGCCGCACACTCCTTAGGGCAAGCCCTAAAGAATATGCATGGTCTAAAATAATTCATTACAACCTCAACATTCATATGTCTAATTTCAATAATAATTAGTAAAACTTACATAATTACTAATTAAATTTTTCAATCTCTGATCAGGTATTATGATACTCTATCTATTTATCTGCTCACTCGCAAATTCAAACTATAGCCAATCATGAGCATCCTGTAACTCTAAGAAAAAAAAGAGAAATGGAGGATGTAAGCTTTATAGCCCAATAAGAATTTCACATATCACACCAATATAATAATATGATATGAAAATAAGGATAAGCAATAAAATATAAAATCTCATGTTCAATATCCAGAATACTGCAACCATCTATAAATTATCTATCTTGTCAAAAGAAATGCATCATCATATGTTAATAGGTGAAATACTTTTGTTCAGTAATTATTTCATGTCTTATCTTTCATTTCTCTTTTCATTATCACATAATCTTTAACTTTTTTTTTTCTGGTTTTAGGCTAACCAGGATCATGCGACGATCTTTATTGGATCGACTTTTATAATCTTTCTTGGATCAAAATATTCATGATCTTTCTTAGATCAAAATATCTATGATCTTTCTCGAATCAAAATACCCATGATCTTTCTCGGATCAAAATATCTATGATCTTTTTCGGATCAAAATACCCATGATCTTTCTCGGATCAAATTATCCATGATCTTCCTCAGATCAAAATTTTTCACATATAAGCCTGTAGAGGCTATTTCACATAACAAGGCTAGTTCAAGCCATATCCTTTTTATCTAATTATTATATATTAATTTCATCAAATCAATTTCAATATACAGTGGAATCCAAAATAGATATATTATGCACATATAATCATGCCATCAATCACGAATTCATATATATAAACATAATCCATACTTATCACACTTAAAAATCATATAAGCAAATAACAGTGTCTCCGGTATAGCAAAATCATCGATCACAAATTCAACAATGCAAAACCAACGATACAATACCAATGATAAAATAGCATATATAATGATGATCATGTACAGGGATTTTTACCTCTATCGATGATCGATCTAAGTACAGAATTTGATGAGCTCCTTAATCTACCAATCCAAAATCAAGATATTTTGCTTCATATCTTCTTGTACAATAATTACATCTCTACATGATCAGGATTAAATATAAAAATCATATATAAAAAAATTATGGATAAACGATCCTACTAACAAAAATCTAGGACCTCTCCTCAGATTAGCCAAAATTGAGATTTGTCTAAGTATCTAGACCCTCCAATGGTTCATAAGACTTTTAGAGAGAAAAAATTCTAAAGAGAGAAGATTCTAGAAAAAAAAAATTAGAGAGAGAAAGTAGAGAGAGAAAGTGAAGAGAATCTCTATATCCTTCAAATGAGGCAATCATAATCGAGATCATCAAAGATCATATTAGAATAACTAAATATGGATTAACTATGATCAGATGTTATAAATTTTAAATAAGAATTATACTGAGATCCAACCTACTGCACGAATTTCGAAGCGATTCTAGGTCATTTTATTTTCATCTCAAGTTTATCCTAAGATCCATGATGCAGTTAGAGAGAGAGTAGAAAGACCCTAGAGAGAGAAAATTTTAGAAAGAGAAATAATTTAGAGAGAGAAGCTGAAGATGAAAGGTAGAGAGAGGAGAGAGGAAGGTGAGAGAACTCTCTCTCATTTTCTTCCTCCCTTTTTTTTCTTTTTCTTTTTCTTCTCTTTTCTTTTTCCTTTCTTTTCCTTTTCCTTCTTTTTCTTTTTCTTTTC